>NW_027497803.1:0-184320 GCF_021521415.1 Bidens hawaiensis | reverse complement strand
AAACCGAACAAGGTAATAATAATAATAATAATAACAATAATAATATGTGCTTTGACGGCGGCTACAGTTGGCCGGAAAACAGTGGGTTTAGTGGATTTGTGTTTAGTTCGCCAGCGACACAAACGACGCCGTTTATGCAGCCGTTATACGGTCATCCAACAAACAGTCAATTGCTTAGTTACATTTCTCAGAGGGGACCCCTTCAGTCCAGCAACACACCTCCGGTTCGTGCCTGGGTCGACCCGCCCATTGATCAACATCCAACCCTGGCTTACTTTCCCGGGTTCAGTTCCGGGTTGGGCGGGTTTTCCGGGCAGCATTTTCCTGCACGAACCGGAGATGATGAAGAGGAACACGATGGCGTATCCGACAAGCCGTCCTCTGCTTCCTCAGACTCGCATCATTGATTTATCTTCAGTCCTTGAATTCGTCTCTCGTAAAGGTTGGTTCCTATGTTTTTTGGACTTCTTGCCAATTTAATTTTATGATACTTAACAAGTAACAACAATTGCAGGATTAAAACGCAGCTACACGGTGAGAAGAACGAGTTTGAGTTTGATTTCGCGTTTGGTTTAGCTTGTACTTTATTTTATTTTCATGTTTGAATTGAGCTATTTATTGGCTTTAGACTTTGTTTGTTTTAAACTATATGTTCTCTATTTCTACAATTTGTAAGTCCAAGCCTATGTTTCTTAAATTGTAATTTGGTTCTTCATAAACTTAGATCAATGCAATCTTGAATTTGCCCTTGTATATCATAACATTATAGTATATGTTCAACCAATATTAGTTTTTTCAAATGTGTGCGGTGCATTAGGGTAACTCGACCCCATTATCCGACACTTGGTTCTGCTCCTTGTATTATCATAATGTGGGGTTAAGGGGTTGCTTTACTACATTCAGGCGCACACAACATGTTATTGTTATCTAGATTGTGGTCCAATTATGTGTCCCTGGCTTGGGTGCAACCTCGCTAGAGAATTTTAGATTTGGTCATGTGGGTTCTAAACGTGGTCCTAATGATGATGATAATAGCAATAATAACATGGTGAAATTTGAATGATACTATTAGTGCCTACCAAAAGAATATAGTGAGAAAAACTGTATAGTTTAATCTCATCGTTCCCATCTTCGTCACTGCTCGGATTTCTGGGAACAACTTCGGGTGGTAAACATTTTCGTGGCTTCTTATGTTATGATAATTAAGCCTCGATTTTGGCTTTAAAAGCTGCAATGGATGCTTATGTTTTAAGAACAAGATTGTGATCTTTGCAACAATTCATGTTACTAGAAAAAGGTCTAAATTGGATTCTCTTGTGGACATTTTGAATCATTTTCTGGATCAAAACATCCTTATGTTTATTTTGGTTCCGTTGTAAAAGTTAAGTATTCTAAACAAACTATTTAGTAAATTTGTCTAATAATTTTATATTTTCACCATAGGGTTTACATATATGCATTACGGTGAGCATAAAAATTGATTAAATAAATGGCATAACGCACACCATTGAGGCCAATCTCGCGTTTAGATGCTATTATGCTATGTGATGTGAACTATCTAAAAAATGCATTACACTTCGTCACGTAGATAATAGGTTTTAACTAACCCGCCCTTTAGCTATCACGTTGTTGTTTAACTAGTATTTAAATAAAAGAAAACATAAATAAATGTGTGTGAGATTGGTGGAGAGATAAAGGCGGTGCCCGAAATGAAGATGATGTTGTGATTTAGCGGGTGTCAAGAGAGCTGAATGGCTTCCCCTCAACCCCCCCCCCCCCCCCACCCCACAAAAAGAAAAGGAAAAAAAAAAAAGAAAAAACCACCACCACCACACACAACAAATTTTCCACCTCTATACGAGCATAGTTATTACAATAAATTGTTAATACAATTTGTGAATTGTGGGAAGTACTTCCATTGAAGATTGGGCTTATGATGAAAAGGAAGCCTGTCAACATATACACATAATAACACCATTATAATAAATAAACAAGTGTATAATCACACAATATCTATATATACCCTACCTTAAATCAACAACTTGATAATTACACTACGACTGTACAACATATAATTATAACTGTGCAACATATGTATATAGTTATGCAACTTTATATTAGTAGTATTTATGTGTTATAAACAAAATCGTTTGATTTATATGTTAATACTAGACTAAAATTAAAGATGTTGATTTTATATGTTAATGTGAAATATAAGATTGATACAAAAAAATTAATAAAAAATCTACATCATAATAAATACATAGTTTTGCTTTTGTATTCTCTTAGTTACAATATTCCCCCAAAATGGTACAAATTCATAATTTTTTATCCAACCCACTGGAAATAAAAACTCAAATCGGGTGTATACAAGTTAGCTACCCTTTCTAGCCACGTGTGAATTTATTAAACTGTATGTCCGATACTTTGGGCTAGCTAAAAGCTTGAAACAAGCCGAGTTCTAACTTCCACTTTTAGACATAAAGCTCAAGTTGGCTTCTGCACTGCTGCACACGTAGTTCGGACTCGAGTAGCGGAAAATACTTGGCCAGTTGGCCATAACTTTTGTAATACCGGCACGCACACTTGATTCATAAAACAAATGGTGACTGAAACAATCAAACATAAGAGACACCAAATATGAAGCTGTAAAGATATCACACCATTGAAGCAATTAAAAGTTGTGCAGGGGGTATGATATGTAAGAAATAACAGTTATTAACGGAAATGATCCCGGCGGGGCTTGAACCCGCGACCTTCGGCTCATAATGTATGTTACAATTTACTCGTGTGGTTAACTAAAAGGGTACATCTAAATTATACAATTGACAGTTAAGTATTGCCATTTAAGTACTTTAAAAGTATTGCCTTTAGTGGATAAAAGATGTGGCCAAGTAGTTGGATTATAGTCACTAGGGATGGCAACGGGGCGGTTTCGGGGCGGGGAATGCCAATCCCATACCCGCCCCGGTTTATAAAACTCATTACCAAAACCGTCTAAAAACCCGCGGGGACTAAACGGGGAATCCCCATCGGGGATTCGGGGAAAACCGCGGGTATTCGGGGAACCCGTCTAGCATAAATGGTTTTTAAACGGGCTAAATTCCCCGTGGGGATCCCCATTTAACCGTCGGGTTCACCGTTTAAAACCCGATTGTAAGAAAATGATACAAAATTACAATACAATATTAATACACAAAAAGTTCAATATCCAAACACATTACACATACAAAAGACATTATTAATACATAAAAATGTTTATTTCTCCCATCACAACGGAAATTAACTTCATGATTGATCCTTCTTACACGTCCATACCGCACCCATTCAACCATTCAAACACTTGTCACGCCGGATTGCTATGATAATCAAACATTAACATATTAATTGGAAACTATATAAGAATCAATGTTAAACCATATTAAAATGTAAACGATAAACCATATATATATGTATTACCTCAATACCATCGTCACAATCATATTCAATAGTTTGGCAATATGCCTCGGATTCTTCTGAACAAGTTGCTATATTCATATCACAAAAGTCAAAAGTTTATATAGTAGCTAAGTTAAAAATAAAAAATAAAATGTTTGTTTACCTTTGATTTCATTCAACAACCAACTTTGGGCGCACATTAACGCTTCCAATGTTTTTGGATGAAGACGGCTACGGCTACAATGGATTGGGAAAGTAGGAAAAAGGTTTTAATTTTTAAACGGGTATATTGGGAAAATAAATAATAAATAATATATTATATATAAATATAAAAATTATATTTAATTAAACGGGTTTTAAACGGGTATACGGGGCGGGTATACGGGGCGGGTACAGGCTATACCATACCCGCCCCGAACCCGATTAACTTAAACGGGGAAAACCCGAACCCGGACCCGTCCCCGATTAAGTGTCCCCGAACCCGCCCCGTTCGGGGCGGGTTTCGGTTTTCCCCATCGGGTTTGGGTTTTTTTGCCATCCCTAATAGTCACCAACTATTGTAAGGAAATGTTTGTAACCATCATCAGGATTTCAAAAGTTTTAAAAGATTTAAAGGTTTTACCGGTTCTTTGGTTAACCACTTTTGTGACAATATTCCTGCTATCTCTATATCTAATAACCTCCTTTTTATAACCGGTTTAAGCACTTTAAAATAGACATACATTTAATTCTACAGACACAAAATGAATCAAGTGTCATCAAAATGGCTGTCATATTTACATAGGGCTTAGGTATTGCTCAACACGATTACCTTTGTAACAGATTGAACTTACTGAGTTGTTTCATACGTTTGCTAGTTGCATTAACCCGATTTGAAAAATATTAGTCTAATTCAGCAAATAAACATTTTTTAGTTCTTTTATTTTCTCATTTTGATTTATTTTGTTCTGTTTTAGTTGGAGACTTGGAGGCTCATGGATGGGCGTTGTACAAATTGTGAAATTACAAAAGATCAATTGTTGGGCCCTTGCTATTTATTAAAGTTTAGCTACTGGGTTTTTAGTATCTATTCATGTCTTGAAGCCCAAAGGCTTAGAAGTTGTTCGGTATGTGAAGAAACACTAACCAGACCCCGGGCAGATTACTGGTAACCTGGGGGTTGGAGAGCTGTTTCCCACGAGGGGTTAGACCCTTGGAAGATGGTTCTTCTGATAACCTGCAAAACAGACACCGTGAGCTCGTCACTGAGAAGGGGGGGGGGGGGGTTCCTCCTTGTGACCACCCTCCGGCGTGAGAATCAGACTAGATTGCTCTTTTTATATAAAAGTATATTAAGAGATTGCTAGAGCAGATATCAGGTATATATGATAAAATAAGATGTTGTAAGATGATCATACCATTGGGGTATTTATAGCCGAAGGTAGGTTTCCAAGGGGTTTAGCCGGCCCAACACGCTACCAACTGTAACCTATGCACGTGCCCTGCCTGTGAGTGGTGGATAGGTAGCGGCTGACACAGAGCAGGCGTGTCGTGCACTCTTCCTCTTCTGCCAACTACAGGCTAGGCACGTGGTATGGCAGGAGTTGGTGGGTAGGCGGCGGCTATTGGTCACAGTGCTGTGGCGTGCTGTCTGCCATGCTGCTGTCAGTGAGCTGTCGCAGTCTTGGTCAGATCTTTTGTCTGTACCTCGTCAGGTATCACACAAAAGATCCTCCATCATACGGACTGGCTCATTTAGGCGGGAGTTTCCCCCCTCCCGCCTTTGCTCATTCCTTCAGGTGACACTGGGGAGAGTTAAGTGCCTAGTGCGTGTAGCCATGCTGCGCGGGTGGCCTTCCCTCATGGCTTGTATCCGAGGCTGCGGGAACAGGCGGAGTCCTTCACCATGGGAGGCATTTCCTGCGGGACCAGCTTGCATACTGCGCGTAAGGACGTCACTTCTCTGAGCATGGTTGGTCCTGCGGATCCAGTTGGTCTCTGCGCAGACGTCCCTGTTTAAGGTGAGTCTTGCGGGTCCAACTGGGCTCTGCTGGGACCTACCTCTTCAAGTCCCCCCAGTCCAATGTTCTTCTCATGCGTGTTTAATAAAGTGAGGTGAACTTTTGGACTTAAGCAAAGGGTTTTGAAAAGGGTTTTGTAAGGTTTTCCATGGGAAGTCCTTGTCACTTGCAGAAATGCCCGAGTTTCCTGCTTGGTCTTTGGGTATGATGCGGGTAGGTCTGTAACCTCCTCGCAAGTCAGGAGCATTGAGTCCCAGTTGTGTGGATTCTCCATGAGGTTTTGGTAGTTTTGAACATAGTGATCAATTATGTTAAAACCATCAATTCCATTCTGGCGCTTCAAACAACGTAGTTCTCAACGTTCCCGCTATGCGGGGATGTTATTTCCGTTTCCGCAAGCATTGCCCAGAAGATCCTTCCTGGTTTCAATTCCCAGCGGAGCGCTAGGTATGTGAAGGGTTTTGCCTTAACACTGTACCAGCGCTCGTCTTACGGTTACTTTACTTCCAAGGTTTACTTGGCTTCAATTCCCTGCGGGTGCTAGGTATGTGAAGGGTTTTGCCTTTACATTGTACCCGCATCCGTCTAACGGTTACTTGTTTGCCAAGGTTTACTTGGCTTCAATTCCCTGCGGGTGCTAGGTATGTGAAGGGTTTTGCCTTTACACTGTACCCGCATCCGTCTAACGGTTACTTGTTTGCCAAGGTTTACTTGGCTTCAATTCCCTGCGGGTGCTAGGTATGTGAAGGGTTTTGCCTTTACACTGTACCCGCATCCGTCTAACGGTTACTTGTTTGCCAAGGTTTACTTGGCTTCAATTCCCTGCGGGTGCTAGGTATGTGAAGGGTTTTGCCTTTACACTGTACCCGCATCCGTCTAACGGTTACTTGTTTGCCAAGGGGTAAGGGGTATTTTCCCGCTTACTTTTTAATATTTTTTAATTTTGAATTTTGAAATTCGAAGAGTTGGTGGAAAGATAAGAACAGTCCAAACCTCTGAAACGTCGTGCAACGGTTTCTTCTGACTGTCAGGACGTGCAGGAAGTTATGGTGACGTGACAGAACATGGTCATTCCAGTCGCTTTTTCAGGCGCTGTGGGCGTGATTTTTCGGGCGCGTGGCCGCGAAATTACTGGCACACGTCCTTTCAACAGCTGTTGCCAGCCTGCTTTTTGCCACGTGTCATAGTTTCATTGCACCTTTGATTTCTCTCTCCTCCGCATTAAATTCACCGCATTAATTGCGATTACTATATAAAGGGGAAGAGGGTTATTTGTAATTCACACTTTCACCTTTCTTCTTCTTCTTCTTAGTGATTTCCGGCAAATACTCCCCTTTTTCAGGCAAGCATTTTCCCGAAATCACTTCTCTTTCTGCAAAAATGTCTTCTCATGATGCCGACGATCAGAAGACTGCTGGCGAGTGCCAGTGTTCTCTTTCTGTCGATCTGTACCAGTATATCGTCAGGAAGTTCATGCTCGAGTCTCTCGAGCCTGAGTTTCCTGAACCCCACCATACTGTGTACGATGCCCCTAGTGGCAAGATCGGGGTTTATGCTGCATTCTTTATCTACGGGAACCTTAGGTTCCCGTTGACAAAGTTTGTGTACCGTGTTCTTGAGAGGCACAGCGTTCATTTGACCGAGCTGCACCCCATGGCGATCGCCAAGATTCGTCATTTTGAGTGGGTGTGCCGGATTCTGGGCATCGAGCCCCATGTGGACCGCCTGATGACCTTCTACACTTGGAGGTGCATCCAGGGGTGGTACAGTCTTACAACCCGGATTAAGGGTTTAAAGATTTGTACCACCGAGCGGAGTCTTCGCTCGTGGAGAAGAGAGTTCTTCTTCATATCCGCTCGCGCCATCCCCATTGCCATGAAGTTCAAGAACGGCCAGGCACTTCAGAGCCTTCACGCCCTCAACTACGAGGAGGCGGAATGGTTCTCGAAGATATCCCGGGTCCAATCCCTGGTTTTCCGTTTTCCGGAGTCAGCGATGGTAATGCTGGGGATGAGCCGAGTGTGGAAGGCGGCGAATGCGCAGAAGGTTCCGATTGTCCTTGAATATGGTTCGAACTCTGTCCCTTATGGTATGTCTTGTTTCTTTTTGTTGATTTTGACTTTTTCCTAACTTTCCTGTTTATTTCAGAGGGGAACGACCTACAGTCGCTCCTGAATCCGCGGGAGGAAGATGGTCCCGCACGGATGGGTACTCGTGCTCTGGACGAGAACGAGTTGCCCATCCTAGAGCAAACTGCGAGTCGGTTCGTGGAGGTTTACCCGCCGGGTCAAGAGATCCTGAGCCACCGACGGCCTGGTAAGCCTATCTTCTACCCTGAACCCCTCAATGCCGTGCCTGCTGCTGGAGTTCTTGACATTTCTTCTTCTGAGGAATCCGCAGAAGGTCCTCCGTTGGTGCGGAAGAAAAAGACTGCTGCCGGCGTGAAGGGGAAGGAGAAGGCCACAGCTGATCCAGTGGTTCTATCTGACACGGAGTCAGATAGTGAAGAGGTGGCGGGGAAGCCCGGTGGTGAGAAGACCACTGCTCCGGAGGCTACGACCGTTACCTCCGGAGAACCAACGAAGACGACGGTGACCGGTACCAAGAGGCCGGCTCCATCGGGTTCCTCCCCGCCCGTCCGTACGTTCAGGGTCAAGAAAACCCGTAAGTATAATCATAATGCCTTTGTAGATTTGTCAATAATTTTCTTTTTACACTTTCTTCTTTGTGCAGGCGTGGATGTTGACGCAATCCTGGGTGAAACGCAGGGGAGTACTTCCTCGCCAATGATGGTAGGCTCGGTCAGCCTTCCTGAGGCGTCGACCCAGTCGCCTGCGCTTGCATCCGCTGGTCCAGTTGGTCGCTCCGTCGAACCAACTGTTTCGGCCGAGATGACTTCACCGCCGGCCGTGAGTGCGTTTTTTACAGCATCCTTCACGGAACCGGCGGTTACTGCTGCTTTTAAGGAGGCGGCGACCGCGGCGGAGACGTCGGCGACCACGGCGGCTGCCACCATGCCCGCGCCACCGGCACCAATGGCCGGACCATCAGGTACGCGCAGGGCTTCACGCCGATCTTTGCCACCTTCCCGTCTGCCTGACCTGTTGGATGGATTTCCTTTAGGTTCAGGTGATGGGTTTGGCGGCTACCGGCCTGTCATTGACCCTACAGGTGCGTAGGGTTCTTTTCTTTTTCCCTTGTTCTTCATCATCTTTTCCTTACTGCTTTTGTTTCTTTTGCAGTGTCGGATTCCAATGAAGTGTATGTTCCTCGATGGAACATACGCCGAGGAACAACCCTTCGCACACCCGTGGAGTGCGTGGACTGGGCTCGCCACGCTGCTCCTCCGGGCGCGTTGGGGGAAGCCATGGTTAGCTACCAGGAGGGTAGGCTAACTAACGAGCTTCGGGTTCTCCAGGCCCGGATGCAGCCGCGCGTCGAGCTGCTTTGTCGTGAAAACGACAAGTTGAAAGCAGCTCACGCCAAGGACATATCTGAGGCGCGTGCTCTTCGGGAGGAGAACCAACAGCTGGCGGCAGCTGCCGCCGACAAGGAGAAGGCCTTCAAGGCCCTCGAGGTTGAAGTTCAGGCGCGACTCGAGGCCCGCTCCAAGGCTGCCCAAGCTGTGAATGAACAGCTTCGGTTGGCCAGGGAGACTGCGCGAAACGCAACCGAGAGGGCTGCCAAGGCTGAAGCCGTTGCTGAGCCTTTGCGTGTGGAGAATGAGCAGCTTAAATGCAAATTAAAGGCTCTTCAGCATGCTCATGACGCCTTGGCAATGGAAGATGCCAAGAAGCTGCAAGAGATTCTTGACCAGAGGGGGGTGCTTGACCAAACCGAGCGGAAGCTTAAGGGCGTCGAAGAGGCTGCCGCTAAGGAAGTTTTACTCGCCAACCTTAACAAGAGCGAAGCCGAACGCGCCCATACCGAAGCTCAAGCTGCCCTCCGATGGCTTCTTCGAGAAGCGTTGCCTCAGGTATGTTTAGATTTATCTTCACGCATTTCTTTTGTAAGAAAAGGTTCTAATACTTGTGTTTTCTTTGTAGGTTGTGCGTCGGGTCTTTTCAGAGACCTCTTACGATGATGCTATGACCGCAGCCCTCAACGCTTCTCATGATGATGGGGAAAAGGCCGGCTTCATGCTTGGTCTAGGGTTTGTTGAGAAAGGCGTCCCGCCTTCCAACTTCCCTTTGTTCAATGTAAATACTGAAGCCATTTATGACCAAGCATTGAACCAATACGCCGCCTTCCCGCATCCTGTGGTGGAGAAGGTGGACGAAGTAGCTGCTGCTGATGATGGGTTAGCTGTCCTCAAAGCGTTCCTCGAACCACCCCGTTCTGACGGAGCGGGTCCAAGTGGTAGCGGCCCTGAGGCTTGATCCTGAAGATCCCTTCCCATTGCTAAGACTTGTATAGTTTTTTATTTTTTCTTTTAGGCGGGTAGTTACCCGGCCATTCTTGTAATATATTCTTGAAATATTAATCTTTTTGCGTATAAGATTGTTATTTCCTTCTTTGGGTTCCTTGCTTTATAAACTTATGACTTGCATACTTAGTTTAAATTAGCAATTTTCCAAGTGTTTAGAATAAGAACCTTTGAACGTGGTTGATAGTGGGTTAAAGTTTCGCTTCCTCCTTCGTGATTGTGCGGGTAGAACCGCCACTTGCACTTGGTAGGATGGCTAAACTTTAACTTTTATCTAACCTGCGTGCTGGTTTTTCTTACTTTTTGAGGATAAGTTAACCTTTGAACGTGGTTGATAATAGGTGTGAAGTTTTGCTTCCTCTTTCGTGATTGTGCGGGTAGAACCGTCACTTGCACTTAGTAGGATGGCAAAACTTTACCCTTATCTGACCTGCGTGTAGGTTTTTCTTACCTTTTGGGGATAAGTTAACCTTTGAACGTGGTTGATAATAGGTGTGAAGTTTTGCTTCCTCTTTCGTGATTGTGCGGGTAGAACCGTCACTTGCACTTAGGATGGCAAAACTTTACCCTTATCTGACCTGCGTGTAGGTTTTTCTTACCTTTTGGGGATAAGTTAACCTTTGAACGTGGTTGATAATAGGTGTGAAGTTTTGCTTCCTCTTTCGTGATTGTGCGGGTAGAACCGTCACTTGCACTTAGGATGGCAAAACTTTACCCTTATCTGACCTGCGTGTAGGTTTTTCTTTTCTTTATAAGAATTTTGTTCTGAACCGTTCGACGCGCGGTTGTCGATAGGTTAGTGTTCATTTTCCTTTCATGATTCATGCGGATAGACCGGCACTTTCATTTAATGGAATAATTGAACTCCTTCAACTGACCTGCGTGAAGGTTTGTCACGTTATTGGGTTCGTGCGGGTAGGACCGCCTTCCCATGCAATGACTTCACGTAATTATGCGGTGAAAACCGGCATATTAGTGTCCAGAAAAGTATTAAATGTAAAATCATCAGCTTCGATATTCTTAAGAGAATCATTTCCATTAGAAGTGGCTCTTGGCCTTTTCTTTACAAATTGGAATTGATTTACATGCAAAGTGTAAATGAGCTCCCTTCCTTGTTGGGATGGGAGTGCCATCGAGCCGATACGCACCTGGTTCGGGATCTCGTTCTTTACGCAGCATGTAGTCTCGATTTTGAAGCTGGAATTGATTCGTGTTTTCCCCAGATGGGGTTCTATACGCACCCGCCTGCTCAGCCTTTATTACGCCACGAGGTGCGCGAGCGTCCCATCTCTGACAAATGCTTCGACCATATCTTTTACATCTATGCATTCTTCAGTGTTGTGGCCCTTTGTCTTGTGAAAGTCACAGTATTTGCTCCGATCTGCATCGTGACGATGTCGGATTATTGGAGGCTTTGGCCATGGGAGCTCTTCAGTAGCAAATATGTCAGTGACGCTTTTGGTAAGTGGCGTCCATCTGGAGTTCCGGTGCAGCTTTACATTATCCCTTTCACCCAATCGGTGCTGTAAGCCGGATGAGGTGTCAAAGTTTACCCTTGACTGCCAAATGCCTTGCTTCCGTTTTTTGTTCAATCGGGCGGTGAGGACGTTGTCCTCTCTCGTCCTCTGGGTGTAAAGGTTTGTGCTCTGCGGAAGGTCTCTACCCAGTTGCTTCTCCGTTTCCGCATAGCGTTTGGCTGCTGTCATGATGCCATCCCATGTGGATGGCATTCCATCTTTACCCGTTAGGGTGCGGATAAGCTCTGGGTCCTGCGCGCCCTGGATGAAGGCTGCGCGAACAAGATCCTCGCTGATATTGCCCAAACTTAACTTCTTTGAGTTGAAGCGAGTGATGAAGTTTGGCAGAGATTCATCTTCTTCCCGTATGCATTTGAGGATTGTCCATTGCTCCTCGGTATACTTTCGCTGCTGGCTGAAGTGTTGGCTAAACTTCTGCTGGAAGTCTGCCCAGTCGTAAATGTGGTTAACCGGTAAACGATCAAACCAAACCCTAGCAGCCCCCACCAGCGTCATTTGAAACATGTAACACCACGTGGGTTCCGTCCAGTTGCTGACGGTTGCCCCTGCTATGAACCTGTTCAAATGGTCGTCTGGGTCAGATATACCATCATAAGTGCCTATGTTGGGCATTTGTTTGGCACTTTTTGGGGCAATTGCTTCCGCAATGTCCCTTGCAAATTTGGACGTTCCCGCATTTGCAACGTTCGGTCTGAACGTTTTGGAGAAGTCTCGTGAACTTCCACCTGTATTTTTTGGTTTGAAGGCTTGTCCAAACCGCCTTTTCGGTTGGGGTTCCGTTTCCTTACGCTTCCCTTTCGCCCTGTGGCGAGGGTTTACGTCGGAGTCGGATTCCTCCGAGTCAAAGCATTCGAACTCGTCGGCCTGTTGCACGGAACGCAAGCGTTCGTCCAACTCAGCCTGGAATTCCTTTTGCCGTGTTTCCGCCCATGCCTTAACTTTATCAAGAGTTTGGTGGGGGAGCCTTCGTTTCTCAAACTGGGTATCAGTGGACCTCAGTAGACGATCTTTTACTGCACTTGCCCCAGCTTGAGTAACTGGGGTAGTGTTCGTAAAATTTGCTTCACTTGGCCCGACTTGGGTAGCCGGGGTAGTGTTTGTAAAAACTGTGTTGCCGGTGTTCTCCCCAGTAGCTGGAGTTGTGGTTACCGGAATTTCTCTAACCATCTTTGAAGTTTGAAAAAACTGGAGAAAAATGTAGTTCTAGCTTTATGCACGGATGGCGCCAATGAAGAAACACTAACCAGACCCCGGGCAGATTACTGGTAACCTGGGGGTTGGAGAGCTGTTTCCCACGAGGGGTTAGACCCTTGGAAGATGGTTCTTCTGATAACCTGCAAAACAGACACCGTGAGCTCGTCACTGAGAAGGGGGGGGGTTCCTCCTTGTGACCACCCTCCGGCGTGAGAATCAGACTAGATTGCTCTTTTTATATAAAAGTATATTAAGAGATTGCTAGAGCAGATATCAGGTATATATGATAAAATAAGATGTTGTAAGATGATCATACCATTGGGGTATTTATAGCCGAAGGTAGGTTTCCAAGGGGTTTAGCCGGCCCAACACGCTACCAACTGTAACCTATGCACGTGCCCTGCCTGTGAGTGGTGGATAGGTAGCGGCTGACACAGAGCAGGCGTGTCGTGCACTCTTCCTCTTCTGCCAACTACAGGCTAGGCACGTGGTATGGCAGGAGTTGGTGGGTAGGCGGCGGCTATTGGTCACAGTGCTGTGGCGTGCTGTCTGCCATGCTGCTGTCAGTGAGCTGTCGCAGTCTTGGTCAGATCTTTTGTCTGTACCTCGTCAGGTATCACACAAAAGATCCTCCATCATACGGACTGGCTCATTTAGGCGGGAGTTTTCCCCCTCCCGCCTTTGCTCATTCCTTCAGGTGACACTGGGGAGAGTTAAGTGCCTAGTGCGTGTAGCCATGCTGCGCGGGTGGCCTTCCCTCATGGCTTGTATCCGAGGCTGCGGGAACAGGCGGAGTCCTTCACCATGGGAGGCATTTCCTGCGGGACCAGCTTGCATACTGCGCGTAAGGACGTCACTTCTCTGAGCATGGTTGGTCCTGCGGATCCAGTTGGTCTCTGCGCAGACGTCCCTGTTTAAGGTGAGTCTTGCGGGTCCAACTGGGCTCTGCTGGGACCTACCTCTTCAGTATGGAACTCGAGTTCAATGAGTTATTGCTCTATCTAACAAAGCAAACTCATAAAATATTCGGTGCTGACTTGATTTCTTGATAGTAAAGCATTTGAGTTTTGGTTCATATATCCGGGTTCACTTTACAGATATCAATTCACAAATTTGTGTAAGTTGTTTCTTTAACATCATTAACTTAGATGTCAACCTTGTATTTTTATCATCTTAAAGCTTTCTATGTTTTCACTACCAAGTGGCTTACTCAGTTTAACTTCTAAAAGACGAAAAGTGGTGAATGAGGCTGAAAAAACTTGCTAAAAAGCAGTCAATAAAGACAAACACATTAATTAAAAATCAAATGAATCATATCTGTACAATGCTAGTCCCGGCGGGGCTCGAACCCGCGACCTTCGGCTCATAAGACCAACGCTCTAACCAACTGAGCTACGGGACTATTTTGTTAACTTAAATATCTTATTTCTAAGCATCTCTTGTTTTGAATTTTCCGACATATAATAAACTGAATACTGTATCTTGACGGTTTACTTGTGAATTTCACTAGCAAGGTACACCAAAGTTATACATTCAAAAGTAATATAATTTATATAATCATTTTTTTTTACTTTTAATCAAATTAATATATGTCGTTTTTAATCATACACGATATATTAAATCCTATGTGTCATTGTTTCAGATTGAACCGGAGCTTTATTTTGTAGTGTTTCTCATGAGATTTAATATTTGAAACAAGAATAATCAAAAAGGTTTCTAACATATATTAAATTGAAGTGGTCTTAACTCTTAAAAGCAAATGCATACCAATAACATTAACACAAGAATCGTACTTCAAACCAGTTAATAAATCATCTTATTATGTTACCTCTAGACTCTAAATACGGATGAGATTGGTATCGTACATGTGCTCGAAAGTACCCGTATCGAATTTTATGGTATGGGTATGGGTACCTCCATAATTGGTTATTGTGTTTTCATTTACTCTAATTTTTAAACTACAGTTTCAAAGAAGTTAATAAGAGACTAGTTTACTTGATAAAGAAAATTGCTTTTTAGAAGAGGTGTTTTATGTTTAATGAATTTATTTATGTAAACAGTAATAAAAATTAAAAACAATAATTTTCAAATAATGAAAATTTCTTTTTAGAACCTTACACAATTCACAATAATGAATTTATTTATGTAAACAGTAATGAAAATTGCTTTTTAGAACCTTACACAATTCACAATTGCTCCTCTGGTAGTATTTAGAATTTAGTTATAGTTTCTTACTCAATATTTCAATTAAATAATTTATATCTATAATTATAATTATGAAAATAAATAAAAATACACCAACACCAAGAAACAACTAAAAAATAAATAAAAGAAAAAGAGAAAAAAGAATGCCATGTTAAATTAAAAAAGTCACATGCCAATCATGGAGGGACCAGTCACAACATCAACAAAAGCAAGGAAACACATCACGTGCATGCATGGGCGCAATTTAGCATCCTCCTCCGTACCACTCGTATGTACGGCGGCGGCGCCACCGTCGTTAATTACCTGACGGCAGCATTGTCTTCTTCTTCATTGGTTTTCGCTTGTTGCATATTATTTTGTTCTTGATACACTTTCATTAATCTCTCAATCTCCTTCTTCAATGCTTCTTGATGAGCTAAAAGATTTATGATCGATGATCTTATAATTACTATTTGATTTTATTAAGCAAATTTGCGGTCAATTGGATTAAAATTTGGAAAATGACGTACCGTCTTTGAAGATCTTGTCTTGAGCTAATGCCGCGATCCTTTGCTTCATCGCGCTGTTGTCGACGTTAAGAACGAGCCTTTGATGGTCCAAGAATGCCACCCGCGGTGATAATACGGAAACCTCCGTCTTCATTAGCAATAAATGTTGATTAGAGGGTTGTTTGATAACTTCATTAAAAGACTACCTCTTAATGGTTAAAGGGTAACCTTAACACCTTAAGTCTAAATGGTTTAAATACTATCTCTTAATGATTACCCCTTAACTATTTAGATTTATGGCTATATATTAATCATTAAAAGGTTATGAACCATTAAAAGATAGCATCTTAATGGTTATTAAGAGGCTACCAAACAGTCTACGGGCGACGATCAATTGTGAAAGAAAAATAAAAATTAGTTGAAGCTTGGAACTTCAATTTTAATATTTTCAAATTTCTGAAGTTTTAACTTCGTTTAAATATAGTACCGTCTTTATGCTCACAGAAAGGCCTTTTAACCGATTTGTGACCGTAAAGACGGCTGCAAAATCTACGGATTTGAGTAAAATAACAGAAATCAATATACTTAAAAGGCTTTTCAGTCACTGAACTCTAATTAATATGCGTAATTGTGTGTATTTTAGACATTTTTGAAAGTTATTATTATTGTTATTGTATTTTAAAATTTGCTATTGTATATATTGCTTTATACTAAATAAAAAGGTTACCTGTAAGGTAGTAAAGCTGCGTTCGAGCTCAGAAATGTATTGCAACTTTCTCACTCGTGATCTCTGAGCAGATTGACGGTTTGCTAATATTCTGTTAATTAATTAAACATGTACGTACGTATATTATCAACATTAGCAGATTTTTTTTTGAAAGAGGGACCAAAATACAAGGGTAAATCACAAGGAGGGCTGGAATTATTTTTTTTTCAAAAGAGGGGTCACCTCCATTTGTAATGGCGGGGAGTTTTATACATGATAGGGGTGTCAGGTGAGTGTCAGGTACGAGGTTATGCCCTCCATTTGTAATGGCGGTGAGTTTGAAAAAGTGGTATCCCCTCCATTTGTAATGGCGTGGACTGCAAAAAAGGTATTCCCCTCCTTTTGTAATGGCGGACAGTATGAAAAAGGTATCTCCCCTCCATTTGTAATGGAGGGGAGTCTAAAATAAAGTACAGTTTCTTTTAAATCACATTTACATCGAGACATCTACCATATTTATTTATACCAACCGTTTCATTTCTTACTGCATGCACATTAAATATTTTCTGCATGCACCAACCTTCATCCAACATTTAATCTATATATTTACATGCTTTGGACAACCATACCATCACAACTATCCCATAATTTTTGTTCTTTGTTTATTTTCCTCCAAAACCAGCAACCTACATGCTTTGTTTATTTTCCTCCAAAGCCAGCAATCACATATTTTTTTAGATCATAACCAAAACCAAAAATGTTTTCTCCGTTTTTTGTTCAGCTATTTTGGGGTGGTGAGGTATCATACGAAAACGGAGTTATTTCGTGTGATAATTATACTAGAAACACTACCGTTATTATTCAACAAAAACTTTCATATGTTGAATTTTTGGATTTGATTTATCTCCATCTTAAGGTTCAAAAAGAATTTTACAGTTTAAAATTGAAGTTATATTATACTCATCTAGGCTATTCTCAATCATCCGAAATATTTAGCGACCCTAGTCTCGAAGTGTTGTATTTTTTAGCGGTCAACGAGACTAACTTTCACCCTAACATTTACGCTCATATTGAGCCAATGGTGCCATTCACACAATCCAATTGTATGGATCTCATGCGTGGTTTTTCTTCTGTGTATGAGGCCTCCCAACAAACAGCTCATTCTTATAATGGGTTTATGAACCCACATGAACTTGAAGCCGGCCCATCTTCCAACGTTCATGACATGGCTAACGCCGATGTTGACTTTGAATTTGAATCTGAATCCGAATCAGATGTTGAGCAAGCCAGTGATGAAGAATCAGAACCAGATCCGTCATCGGCAGAAACCACAGACGATGATGATGAAATCGTTCATGAATTTATTACACAATATAACTCTACAAATATACAAGCATTGTCACACGATACTGTGAATTATTCCCACGATCTTGATGATTTAAGAGCTTATGAAGCTCCTGATTTTAATGACGGCGACACCGATGAGGATATGGAGGTATGGAACAAAGTTGTTCCCTACGTAGTGCGTCTGGGTATGTACTTTGAAAACAAAGATGATGTTATGTTTGGTGTTCGGTCGTGGAATATTGAATGTGGCAAGGAGTTGTATGTTGTTGAAAGCAAAAGTGCCAAATGGAGAGCAAGATGCAACTCAACAAATCCTAAGTGCAAAACTAATTATAGTAGAGGTCCTCCATGTAATTGGTATGTCAACGCTGTTAAGAAGAAAAATGATCACATGTGGCAAATTATCGGATGGGTTAATTCACACAACTGCTATGGGACGGTAGTTGGAAACAACAACAGAAGCTTGAAATCTAGGGATATTGCCACACGTATCATCCACAACATGCGTGAAGACATTGCATATTCTGTAAAACAAATTCGAGCGTCAATAAAAGATCAGCTTCACGTTGATGTTTCTTATAGCAAGGCTTGGAGAGCTCGGAAAGAGGCGATAGAGAGGATCTATGGTTTTTGGGAGAGTAACTTTCGGGAGTTACCACAATACATTGCAGCATTACAAACATCTAATCCTGGTACCGTTGTTGAATGGCTACATGGTCCCACCGGACCTTCTGATTGTTTTACGTTTAAATATGTGTTTTGGGCATTTGGGCCTGCCATAAAAACATTTCATCATTGCATGCCTATTATATCAGTGGATGGTACTCACTTGAAGGGATCTTACCGGGGCAAAATGCTAATTGCTGTCACGAAAAATGCCAACAAATACATTGTCCCTATCGCTTTCGCAATTGTTGATGAGGAGACGGTGGAAAGCTAGAAATGGTTTTTCACACAACTTTGGGTTCACATCGCATCACATCGGGGGGAAAAGTTGTGTGTTATTTCGGATAGACACAAAGGTATCATTAACGCCCTAAAAAACCTTCGAGTATGGAAAGAAAATTGCGTTGATCGTTTCTGTCTAAGACACATTCGAAGCAATTTTATGCAAAAGTTTAAGGTGTCTAAATTGAAACGCCTTTGTTGGATTATTGGTAGCACCACACAAGTAAGGAAGTACAATCATTCAGTTGGTATAATGAAGCGTATGAATACAAATGCATGGGAGTATCTGAAAGGTATTAAAGAGGAAAATTGGACGCTTGTAAAGGATAAGAACCATCGTCGTTGGGGGAATCTAACGACTAACATTTCGGAGAGCTTTAACAATGCGTTGGGGGGGGGATAAGGCTTATGCCAATCAAGGCCATAACGACTAACATTTCGCCACTCCGACCACCCGCACGACTAATGTTGTGGAGGTTCTTATGTTCATCAACATTCAAAAGTGTATTCATAGGGATTGGTTGAAACATGCCAAATTGTCTCAAAACCCTACTAGGAATATGGGGTTCGACAATTTCCCAACAAATGAGATACGTCTCACTCCTCCAACATTGTTCACCATTTCTACAAATTTGGGGAAGTATATGAAGGTCATCATCGTATGGCTTCCACATGAATTGAAACTCCGAATAAGAATTGAACTCCGAACGGTAGGCACTAAGTACGTGTGATGAAGCTTCAAGAAACGTCAAAGGACCTTGCCATCTTTGGAAAAAAAATTATTTAAACAACTAAATTATATTAATAACACTTTGTAATTTTTTCATATATTTTTCTACAACAATATACAAAAATATAACGCATACCGTGAAGCTAATGGTTTATTCCAATCAGTTTGGCGTAACTGTTTTGGAGCTGTGCTAGGAAATCTTTCCCATGCCCATAACTGCAACAAAAAAACTTCACCGGCAATCTCATTCGTATTAATATTGGTGGCTTTACAAAGACTTCTATATAAACAAGATAAAACCGCGCTACCCCAGCTAAGCTCGCCGCATGCAGCTAAATCTTGTAGGTGATTTAAATATTTAACACACACCCAGTTGCTTGAATTTTCAGGAAATAGTTGACCACCAATTAAAAGAATTATAATCGTTCTTGCTCGCTGGAGACATTGTAATTCTGATGGATTTTCTGGAAATTGTACTTCCATTAAACATTTTAGAATAAAAGGCATATTTATTTTTTGCCCACTTATGCCCGTACCATTTTCTAGTCGAATACCGGTTAAAGAAAAAAAAGATTCCTGGATTTCTTCAACGTTCCAGTGATGATCAATATCACATACGGCATTACCGTAAACCCGCAAACCACACAAGACTTCTACATCTTGTAAGGTTACTGTTACCTCCCCAAATGGCATGTGAAATGTGTGTGTTTCTGGCCGCCATCTTTCAACGAGTGCTGATATTAGAGCATTGTCAATCCTACGGTTGTCACACTCTAATACACCAGCGAAACCGGCCATACGAATATAATGCAACACGTTCTCCGTAATTGGATTTCTATGAATGTAACCCCATAATTTTTCATCACCTCGTCTAACTCTTAAAAACCCGCCTTTCGGTACGTCTTTTGGTTGTTGAAACACGTAATCTGCTATGTGGTTACCACTTAAAAACAACAAGTCGTCTTCCAAAGGTCCGGAAGTAAAATGTCTTTCCATATTTATATGTAATTTGGCGGGAAATATAGGAGTGAAAATTGGAAGAGAAAATGAAAATCTTGAAGTGTGAAATACCTTACAAAATCTTATTGATTAGTTGAGTTGTGTACTCTAATGAATTGTCTTCAATTTTATGGTTGAGGTTAGGTGGGATGGTGGATCAATAAATATTGTGTTAATTGAAGTGTATCTGAAACTAAGTGTGTATATTAAAAGGAAGTGTGTTCCCAACGTTTATTTCAGACTCCCCTCCATTACAAATGGAGGGTGTAATGGAGGGGAGATACCTTTCTCATACTGCCCGCCATTACAAAAGGAGGGGAGTACCTTTTTGCAGTCCACGCCATTACAAATGGAGGGGAGACCACTTTTTCAAACTCACCGCCATTACAAATGGAGGGCAAAACCTCGTACCTGACACTCACCTGACACCCCTATCACGTATAAAACTCCCCGCCATTACAAATGGAGGTAACCCCTCTTTTGAAAAAAAAATAATTCCAGCCCCCCTTGTGATTTACCCTTGTATTTTGGCCTCTCTTTCAAAAAAAATCACATTAGCACGTATAACCGATATATAAACATGTTCTTAATTATATATGTTTGGATAATATATATTCTCTTAAACACGTACAATAATATTACCTTTTCACTCTCTTCGGATCCACAATTGTACTGCCGTCACTAGAGAAATTAAAGCAAGGCTTATCTGATTCGGTCTTTGGTTCGTTCTTCGGCTGTGATCGTATTTCATTGTCACTGTTTTGGTCTGATGGTGAAGACGGATTTGATGATGATCTTGTCAACGGGAGATCGGATACGATGTTATCCGAAAACATGGAGCTAAACTGCTCATCATCCAAACGTTCAAATCCGGAGTTGTTAGACTCAACGAATGCAATTGGATCGCTCGTGGATCTTCGATGCGAGTTCCGCTTCATCGACGAGAAATCGAGAAACTCGTCGACCCAATTCGGTTGTTGAGAGGCCGAAGAAGGCGATACCGACGTTGTTTGGTACGGAAGTGATGGCCAGTTGTTCGCCATTGTTGGTACTTTTGGCGGTAACTGCGCCATGAAGTCTAAACAAATAAGTATCACTGACTGACAGAAACTACAGAAAGGAAATATGGATGAATGAACAAATGTATGTTTTGAGTGAGTATATAGAGATTAAAAAGGAGGGTGAATTTGGTGGGAATGAGCCTAGGGTCACATGGGGAGGATGAGGACAGCTAGCAACAGGCTGTGTGACTCAACGGTTTCAAACTTTCAATTCACTCGGTAGTTAGTTTAATAACCGGAGAAATCAGCACACCACGTGCCTCCTTAATCTTATAGTTGCTTGCTTGCCACAATGATCATTGAAGATACTCTGCAAAAAGATTACCCCATGTTCATTCATACTTGGTTATTAATATTATTGAAATAATAAATACATGAAAGGATGTTGGATATATATATATATATATATATATATATATATATATATATATATAGAGGAGTGATATTTTGAGAACCATGTTGAGTTTTAATAACTTAAGATCTTAATTCTATGCCACACATTTAATTAAATGGATTGAAATATGTGGTTGAGATTAAATATGACAAAAAAGTCAAAGTAGGAGAGAGAATAAATATGTAAGTAGTTACACTAACTTTTACGTCCGTTACACATGTGTAAAAAGTTGACTCGGTGCGTAAAAAATTATGTAATGTTTTACGTGTATGTAACTTACATATATTACGCATGTGTAAAAAAAATTCGAAAAAAAAATCGTTACACTAAGTTATTTCATGTTCTTAAAACTCAAATGTGTTCTTAATTGAAATCTCCCCTATATATGTATAGTAAATGGTTAAAATAAAAAAACATAGTTTTGATGGAAAAGTATGAATGACGTAAAATTTAGAGTTAGGAAACTATGTAGCCTAAATCCTAGATCTTAGGAAAATATTTGGTAGTTTAAAAACTATTAATCCCAACCACTAGATCATAATCCAATGACTTGGATTTATTCTTACTCTTCCTAGTTAGGAAAGTATCTCTTTTTATTATAACTCACCCCTATATATATATATATATATATATATATATATATATAAGTATTTTTTGGATGAGATAATATTATTCTACTATAGTCTATAGTTATGTTGCAAGGAAAACATGCACTATATATTATTAAACCTAGTATATTAACAGTTCACGTATTATCTTTATTAATCATTGAAACACCTGATCCTTAGTTGCATTGTAGACTACTCTCGTGTAATCGTATTAACTTTAGTGGACACAGGTAAGATACTATGATGCGTAGTTTGATGGAGATCGGTCTGGTTATAAAGATGCTAACAGGAACTATATGTAGTAGCCCAACACGAAAATATTGTGTATGATATTTGACTTCATCAACAAAACATACACTTCATTGATGATTCACATCGGATCATAATTTGAATGTCTGTCTTATAATGAACCAGTGATGCAAAACTAATACACAACAATGTGCAGTGTAACGTGTTGCTATAGAGCTAGATATGACTTCATTGATATACGGTCTGATCATAAATTGTTACTAAGAATTGATAAGAAGTAAAATTAATGTTAATGTATTATATATAAGTAGACAACAAACATGTTATTTATATACGAAGAAGTACAAAACATCAAATATTTTCAAGGTGGGAATAACAGAGAACTAATGCCTAATGAAAGCAATATAAAAATCAATTTTCTATATTTAACAATTAACATACTGGCCCATCCATAATATTGTCAATATTTTTTAGCTAAAGTCAACATGCTGTCATTAATATATAATAACTTTAATTTTTTCGAACGAATGAATAGTACGACATTTAGTTGATCATAAATCATAATACAACACTCAATGAGTAAGGTCATTTCAAAATAAATATGATATGCATTTTTTTGGCTCATAGGTTGGGTTCCAAACTTCCAACGCAAATTATTTGCCATTTAATTAGTGGTTTCATCATTTTATTTATTTGAAATATATGTGTTAAATGTTATTTAGTAGTGACAAAACATTATCCTACTAGATTATATGTATAACAAAATTTCAATGCTGTTTGTGCATA
Source organism: Bidens hawaiensis (assembly GCF_021521415.1). Classification (NCBI taxonomy): domain Eukaryota; kingdom Viridiplantae; phylum Streptophyta; class Magnoliopsida; order Asterales; family Asteraceae; genus Bidens; species Bidens hawaiensis. The sequence goes on along the minus strand of NW_027497803.1, from coordinate 161,203 downwards.
AAGATTGTACGGTACAATTCAATGCCTATATGGTCCGGAAAATGTCACTCTTTCCATATATATATGCCTCCTGAAAGTAGAATTAAATTGCATGTGCACTCATGTGTGGTATGCATGTGTAATATATATAGAGAGAGAGAGAGGGGGGGTCAGGATCATGAGAGAACTTTTTTGAAATTGAAAACTTTAAGAACCATTTTGGACCATAAAAAACACAAAAATAAAAAATCATAAAATAAAAAAAAACAAAAAAATGAAAAAACTAAAAAACCAAAATTCTTATTTTAACATCCCGGTTTCATTAAAAAAACTCGGTTTAGCAAATTATATACACATATGTGTAGTATATACATATATGTACATTTACAAGATTTTTTTATACACATTTGTATAATTTAAGATAAATGATACTGTACATATGTGTATATTACGTAACTAAAGATTAAATAAAATTATACATATGTGTATAACACAACGTTTTTTTTTGTTTTTTTTTATTTTTTTGTATTTTTTTTATTTTTTTTAATGAAACCGGACAAAAATATAAGAATTTTTGTTTTTTTACTTTTTTAAAATTTTTGTTATTTTTTATTTTATGATTTTTTTAAATATTTTTTAAAGGTGTTTTTAGTGGTTCAAAATGGTTCTCAAAGTTCTCAATTTGCAAAGGGTTCTCTTAGGATCCTTACCCTATATATATATATATATATATATATATATAGGATGAGTATCATTACAGAACTGTTAAATAACTTAAGAACTTAAAGGAACCTTTGAAAACTAACGTTTTTTATAAAAAATTTTGTATGTTGATGTTATTTGAGTATAACTTTATCATTTTTTATATCTATATTTACGATTAAAATTTTGAAAATTAGTTTTTATACATATAATATGTTTTGTTTTACACCTATGTAAATTTGTTGGTACATAAATTCTACACATATGTAAGCTTGTGATTAACGCATGTAATAAAAAATTTTTATATAAAATATGGTAAAATTACTCTTAAATAATGTTAATATATAAAAAAAATTTAAAAAATGTTTGGTTGTTTAAAGTTCCTAAGAGTTCTTAACTTTTTTAGAGTTCTTAAATGATACTAACCCTATATATATCTATAATATATATAAACGAAAAAATAAAAATCCTACGTGTCGCGACGTGGTCGCCCCCCTTTTTTGGAGTCATCAGATTTGCTTGATTTTTAAATGGAGGCTTCTCATGCATTTGACCCGAATTAATGGGTATGGGTCTTACCAAAACCCAGATATTCCTTAAACGGGTTATAACATCTTATTAAATTAAAAATTATTCTCACCAAATTATTGATGTAAAAATCCTATAAAATAGGATATACTAAAAATTAACATCTTATTTATTTTAAAAAAGATATATATATTATTTTAATTAAAAAAACCAATTTTATAGTAAAAAAATAAACGGGTCTTGGGTCTCATCAAACCATAGATATATTATTAAGTTTCATAAATATTATTTATTATTAATTATAATTAAAAAACCAATTTTATAGTAAAAAAAATAAACGGGTCTTGGGTCTCATCAAAACCATATAGCTTTTAAATCGGGTTATAACATCTCATTTATTTGTAAAACAATTTATTATTCATAAGTATATTATTAACTTTCATACAATAAAAAAAATATAAATTCAAAAAATAAATAAATATTAGAACAAACATTAAAAAACAACCCCCGTAATACGGGGGATAAAAACTAGTATATATATACACACACACACACAAACAAGTGTTGTAAAAGTCGGATTCTAAGGCCTTGGAATCGGCGATTCCAAGGTACTCTGCCACAATTATCCAACTCGATCAAAAGTCGGAGTACTCGGGATTACTCGGCCTCCAAGGTCAACTCGGCCAAAAAAATTATTTTTTTTAATTTTTTTCTATTTTTTTTTATTTTTTATTTTTAAGTAAAAAAATTAAAAATAACAACAAAACATGAATTTTTTGAATTATGTAGGGAAAATCCCCCAAATAGCCCTTTTATAGAGAGAGAAAGTGCAAAATAGCCTAAATTTCAAGATATTCCCAAAATAGCCCATCTAATTTAGACTGAGCAGACGAGATCTGAAAAATCCTCCAGCCAATAAAATTTAGACGTCAAAATCCGACGAGATTTTTAAAAATATCGGGGAACCAGTCCATATTTCTTATTAAAAGTTCTTGAAATTAAACAGTCTTAACAGACGGTCTTTTAATGTTTCCTAACGTGTCCCCACAACTTCAACAAACATAGGAAAATGTGCCTTTAAATTTAGTCTTTTAAAACGCATTTAGGGTGAATTTGTACCAATAAGATCATAAATTTATAAATATTGAGGGATCCCTCCATATTTGTTGTTTTCCTTGTATTCCACCAAACCTTTTTAAATGAACTTTAGTTATGTGTTTTATATTTATCTTTCCTTTAATTAGCTATGACAAAAAAAAAGAATAAACACAAAATACATAGAACTTTTAATAATTAAACACTAACAACACTTAGTGTAGGAACACATAACATAATACATCAAACAAACATATTACAACCAAATTAGAAAACGTTAACAACAAACCCTAAACAACATTAAACATCAACCTTCAAACAACTAAACAACACACATTTCACAAACATGAAATACAACCCGGTTTTCTCAGTTACGGGTGTAAACCCAAACGCCATTTGCTACATCCCACTCTTGATGAACGCGGATGTTGGAAAAAGGGTAGGTGATGTCTTGGTTGGAGCTATCAAAATGAACAATATACTCACTCTCACCGAATTTGCTAATAATTCTTCCCGTCCACCATTCGTCATTAGCATAAACATAGACCATCTCACCCAAACGGAAACTACTCACCTCCACAGATGCATGTTTTGGCCGAATTTTTCGACCTTAACAAACTCTCAAAGAGGACCGGACTCATCATTTTCCAGCAGCGTGCGGAACTGAACAATGTACTCGTTTCCGAACGTCGAGATTATGTTGCCGTCATAATAGGATCCAACGAACCCGGGACCCATATCCATAACCTCCACTTGATCACCCCTCTTAAACTTCATGATTTGAAGAGTTAGAATTTTATGAAAATATTGAATGAATGAGGATTGATGAAGATAGATATAATGTAAATATGGACGGACAAGTAAGAATATATTAAACACCCGTCTCCTTCGTACAAATTTCAAAGATTCGTGTCTTAAAAGACAAATTTTTTGATGCACATTTTTCCATGTTTCAAAATATATAGGGTCGAGATAAGAAACTTAAAAATGTCACACCCTTAAAATCCACTAACGGAGTTTTACCGTCAGAGGGTGTGAACTAACAGGATCGGAATCATTAGTTATAATCAAACCATAAGTAAAGTTTTCAAACCACAAAACATTTAAGTGTAAATAAGTGCGGAAGCGTAAAATCATAAACCAAGTGTTGCGTCACGCAGGACGACTTAAAACCCAATTAATGACAGTTTAAAAACAAGTTCGCAAAAACGATAGAGTTCAATGTAATGCATGTTCCTATACCGCGAGCCCGCCTCGGCTACCTGAGAATAACATACTAAAAGTGTCAACACGGGGTTGGTGAGTTCACAAGTTTATATAAATAAAGCGTTTGCGTTTGCGTTTACGTTTTGCGTTTGCGTTACTAGATAATGTTAAATCAATTATATATCCATAGGTAGCTAGCCTATAAAACAAGTATTACTAAGTGTTCGACACCGAAGCTGACTGTTTATCAATTGCCTTGCCACCATGTCTACCACGACCATGGAAATGTGTTAGCCAAGATTACACCCACTCGACCTCCAGTCGAGTTTAGAGTTGGGTGGGGTTTGTCAAACCCAGTAGTACTACTCAACAATGACTCGCTATTATCCAAATATTAAATGGTTCGATGTTATGAAGGACTTTAGTTGGTTCGTTTGCCACTTAGCCTTTACAAGTGATATATAACTAATAACAAAATCTAAAGCGTTTTGGAGTATGTTATCTCCCCCAAGTAAAAAGCGTTTAAAAGAGTAAAAGGGGAACGTGAAACTCACTGCTTGCGAAGAATTCAAAACAAGTCAACCAAGAGATGCGCGTCACAGAAAATCCTCACTAGCGTTCTAAAACAAGAATGAGATTTTCTAAGTGTTGGAACTAATATTGAGTCTCTAGACTCGGCACATAATACCTATGCATGAGATACGTTTCGTGTTTCGTTTGTGAATTGTGTGTGACTCAACAAACACATTGGTGATACGTTACATGTGTGAACAACTACTTACGTGTCAAGTATTAATATTGTACATTACTAGCAATTATTCCCCACAAGGGCAATTTAGTCAAAACATGACAATTATCTAACAACGAGCACGTTTCATGTATTTTCACATAGTTCAACAGCTAGTTTTATCAAGACAGAATTCTACTTGAAAGATTACTCTATTCAACCGATCATAACATATCAATTAATTCACCAAAAATTGTCACAAAAGCACACATGAGTTAGGTTTCCAGAACTATTTTTATTGTATTTTTATTCCACATAGTTTTCTCACAAAGACCAAAACATTACAGTAAACTCACAGCAGTCAAAATCATGCGCAACAGAATGTTATTTGTTATTTCCGTTAAATGAAAAATCCAATTAATGCAAGACCAATTGGGTTAGGTTCTTAACTCAACATGTTAACTTCCAGAAGTGGAACCAACCCATTTGGTCTTGTAGTTTATGAGATATGATAATTACAAAACAGCCTAACAGCAGACCTCACAATTCAGACTCGCACTTCAGTTTTGTAAAATAATAAAAGTTAACTTCTACACGTCCAAAAATTACAAACTTGGACTTTATAGAAGCTAGACTCAACCTAGTACACTGTAGTGTTAATAATTTCGACCAATTACCACATTAACATTCAGTTACAGTCTTCTAAACATAAACTTAACAATCTGTCCATTACCAGTTTACATCAAAACTCAACATAACAACAATCTATGAACCATAATCCATGCATATAACACTCTAGACACAATATTTACCAACCATGCATATCAATCTCACATTACACACATAGTTAGGGTTTTTCTTGAAAGTTTAAAATCAAAGAACAATGATTAACAACAACAATAACACAATTAGTTATCAATTTCATTAGCAAATCATCATCAAGCATATGATCAAACCCTAACTCATCTTAATCATCACTTTCAAGAGTCTAGGGTTTTGATTAACCCATTCAATATCAAAATTAAACACAAAGAATGCATTGAGTAGCTGTTAATACCTTCCTAGTACCTTAATTCTTCAACCAAACTTGAAAAATCCTTGTGTGTATGTGTGTGTAGTGTGACGGCAGCCAAGGGAGAAGAGGAGGGGGGTGATCGGGTTTGAGAGGGAGAGAGGAGGTTAGGGTTTTGTTATTATTAAATAATAATATGTTACACAATGGCCCCTCTACTTTTAGTTATTACTTTTCTAGCATAAGGTAGCTTTTTGCATCTTGAGTTAATGTTCTACACAATATTATCAAATAACACATAAGCCTAACACATAATTATCAAATAATTATTGTTTGGATGTTTGTCGTTTATTCACCAATGGTTTGCGTCAACTCGTTTGCGTTTCGGTGCAATCCCGAAAGACTACATGTGTAGTGATTGTCAAGTGTCATTTAAAACCCTAGTTTAAATGTAATGAGATGTACGTTATAGATCAAGTGATCTTAAGTTTGAATTGACGGAGTTTGAATTAACGGAGTTAACCTGAAATTGACGAGTGTCACAAAAATTCCCGTCTGGCAAGACAACTTTTTAATATAAAGATTTGTGAAGAAATGGACGGGTACCACAATATTTTAAAAAATATGATCCCCTAAGTTCAAATTTTTCAAGTAAGTGTCTTGAAAGACAAAGTTGAATGGCATATTTTTCCATGAGTTTAAAATATATAGGGTCGAGATAAGAAACTTAAAAATCTCGTCTGGCAAGACAAATTTTTAATATAAAGATTTGTGAAGAAATGGACGGGTACCACAAATTTTCAAAAATATGATCCCTTAAGTTCAAATTTTTCAAGTAAGTGTCTTGAAAGACAAAGTTAAATGACACATTTTTCTATGAGTTTAAAATATATAGGGTCGAGATAAGAAACTTATATAACCCGTCTGGCAAGACTACTTTTTAATATAAAGATTTTGTAAAGAATATGAACGGGTACCACAATATTTTTAAAAATAAGATCCCTTTCGTTCAAATTTTACAAGTAAGTGTCTTGAAAGACAAAGTTGAATGACACATTTTTCTATGAGTTTAAAATATATAGGGTTGAGATAAGAAACTTATATACCCCGTCTGGCCAGAACGCTTTGGAATATAAATTTTAGTTCAAAAATATGGAGGGATCCCTCAATATTTATAAATTTATGATCTTATTGGTACAAATTCACCCTAAATGCGTCTTGAAAAACTAAATTTAAAGGCACATTTTCCTATGTTTGTGGAAGTCGTGGGGACACGTTAGGAAACATTAAAAGACCGTCTGGCAAGACTGTTTAATTTCAAGAACTTTTAATAGGAAATATGGACTGGTCCCCCAATATTTTTAAAAATCTCGTCGGATTTTGACACTTGTCTAAATTATATTGGCCGGAGGATTTTTTCAGATTTCGTCTGCTCAGTCCAAATTAGATGGGCTATTTTGAGAATATCTTGAAATTTAGGGCTATTTTGCACTTTCTCTCTCTAAAAAAGGGCTATTTTGGGAATTTTCCTTTTTTTCATATGAATTATGTTTATTTTGACATTAATTATGCTTATCTTAACATATATATAATATCCAATAATTATTTTATGTTATATTTATCATGTCAGAGTACTCCCTACAAGGGGGTCGGCCGCCTAGGGACCGTCTAGCGAATTTTACAACATTGACACAAACATTGAGTTATTCCATCAACAGTAGCAAAAAATACATCTATATCGATTAATTATTTTGATTACTATACTTAAGTTTTTTGCATTTAAACAACTAAGTTATTCCATCAACAATAGCAAAAACAATGCATATATGTTTATACATAACTACAAAAGCAATAACACATTTGTCAACTAATTATTCGTGCTCGATGAAGCAAGAAACATATATATTAGAAAATAGAAAAATTATTTACTAAGAGTATTAATTTGAGTTCATTACACAAAAGGTGGTATTGTAATCAAAAGTTAAAGTGGTATCAAAGGTAGTATGAGCTTTAATTAACGTATAATAGCAATAATAATGAAATAATAGTAATAACAATAGCCCGTCAACTTTTCTAAACAAAATGCTACATATTTTTTCTTTTTTTAAACTTTTCTATCAACATTATATTTATTTTTAATAATTATTTTTTAATGATTTTTCTTGCATAATTGTTAATATGATTTGATGTAAACGGAATAAGATGGCAAGATAATATAAAATAAGAGCCATTGGTGTAGAGCAAATGACGATGCTACCCTTTCCCCATGTGAGTAAAGCACCACACCCTCTTCCCTTAGTCTCAAAATCAATTCACATGGAGGGCATATTGTCTTTTCAGTTTTGTTTAGTTTCTTCATCATAATGTTTTTCTTTTTTGGGGTGTGGTCATGTTTTTATTAACTAAAGTACTTAGGCTATGCGTAATGGGCGAGAAAAGAGGACGATATTGGGCGATTTTGGTGTAGCACACCGCCCCCTGGGCAAAATTTGGGCGACATTGGGCGGTGGCAGGGAATTATTGTCGCCTGCGAAGATAGAAAAAAACAATATAATAATAATAATAATATCGTTGGGTAACGGCTATATATATATAAAAAATTAATTTAAAAACTTAATATATATATCAAACTTAATCTAACCATTTTCACCTTATCATACACAAACACAAACATAAAAATACCAATCATTTTTATTATTTTCATACTTCTTCAAACTCTATGAGTTCCCCGGATTCCACGAACTCTGCCGAGATTTTGGATCAATTAATAAACGAGAGTCGAAGAATTCATCAGATTCACCGACAAGTAGCGGAAGAGCATTTAGAGGTCACGAACGCGGTTCGGGTCGTCGTCAATAACATGGTGTCCGGCTCAGCTCCATCTACGGCACCACGTAGACGGTCATATATCCTTCGGGATCGTACGCAAGCGAACGCTCATTTGATGAAGGACTACTTCGACGACACACCTACATTTAACGACGCTATGTTTCGACGTCGTTTTCGGATGTCCAAGCGTTTATTTTTGCGCATCGTTGGAGATATGGAGCGGGAGTATGAGTATTTTCAACAGAAACCCGATGCAAGAGGATATTTAGGATTCTCCGCCATCCAAAAGTGTACTTCGGCTATACGCATCCTCGCATACGGCAACACGACCGATATCAATGACGAGTATTTAAAGATGGCTGAGAAAACAACGAGAGATGCGTTGGAGAATTTTTGCATCGGTAATATTTAAATTGTTTGTATTAACTATTGATTTTAATATAAATATTGTTTAATAATTTATTTGTATAGGGATAATACAATTATACTCTCGTCGTTATCTGAGGATTCCTACTTCAAACGACCTGACTCGCATATATGATGTACACGAAAGCAAACATTCTTTTCCAGGCATGATCGGGAGTATAGATTGCATGCATTGGGAGTGGGCCAACTCTCCAACCGCATGGCGAGGTCAATACACTCGTGGTGACCATGGAGTGCCAACGGTTAGTCTTCAAGCCATTTGTTCACACGACCTCTGGATTTGGTCAGCCTACTTCGGCTCAGTCGGGTCCAACAACGACATAAACGTTCTCAACGCGTCACCTGTGTTAGAGTATTACATCAGCCGTAGCATACCGGTCTTACCGTTTTATGCCAACGATACCTTCTATCATCACGGATACTATTTGGGAGATGGGATATATCCAAAGTACTCGATCATCGTCAAGACGTTTCAAGACCCTATCGAAGAAAAAATAGATTATTTTAAGAAGAAGCAAGAGTCCGCGAGAAAGGATATCGAGAGGTGTTTCGGGGTTCTAAAAAAACGTTGGCATTATGTGAAAAACCCTTGTCGTGTATGGACGTTGGCAAAAATGAGCGATGCCATGTATACGTGTATCATATTGCATAATATGATTTTAGAAGACGAGGGAAAAGCAATATGTCAACACTATATACCAGGAAGCGTTCCAGAACAGTTCCCTGAACCAACCCAAGACCAACGAACGTATAACATTCACCAGCTCATATCAAGTGATATACATAACCAACTGAAAGCGGATTTGGTTCAACACGTGTGGGATAATCGTTCCGTTGAGGAGGACGAAGACGAGTACGAGGACGAAGACGAAGACGAGGAGGGAGACGAAGACGAAGATGAAGACGAATAGATTAGTTTTTTATGTATATTTTTATTTCGGTGTGTTTTTTTATTATAATTTATTTTTATTATTCGTGTATTTTTTTAGTTTATGTATTTTTTTGTATTTATTTTTTAATTTTAATACATTTTTATTTAATTATTTAAATAAATTGGTTTTTATTTAATTAGTTTAGTTATAAAAAGAAAATAATAAAAAACACACCGTGGGCCCAACTTGTAGCCCCTACACCATACACCCCAAAAACAAATTTTCACTCTAAACTGACTGGGCGCCACGTGTCACAATTCGTCCCCAATTATAGCCCCTCCACTACACATAGCCTTGGGACACTAACAATGGTTCAATGATTGTACACATGCATTGACAGTTGTATAGTGAGTTTGTTGATGCTAAATAAAAAAGGGCATAAAAAACTAAGCATGAGTCCGAATCAGAATCATAATAATGGTGATTACTTTTGTCAAACAAAACTTAGTTAATTAACTAATTAGGTTCATGATCCAAGAACGACTTTCTTGGCAAACACGGTATATGATGAATTTGCCTGTATGAAAACAAAATTTGGATAATCTTTTATATGTATGTTTGGATGAAATACAAATAACAATTTTGGTCAAAAGTGTTGATTAGTTATTCATGTAAGTAATAAATAACATGAATAAAAATAAACATATGAACCTGTACAGCATGGAGAGTAGTAACCGCAACAGAGTATGATGTAGTCGACATGTTTGTCATCTTGATCGAGTTCCTCTTTAGGATGTATAGTTAAGGATGATGTTAGGGTTCTTGAGAGGAACCCGGTTTTGGAGAGGTGAGGCACACAAAATTGTATATGTGTGAGATTATGTTATGATTTTAATATTTATCTCTCTATATATACACCCAAGGGGAAACCCTTTATTAGTTAATTATAGGTAATATGACTCACCAACAAGTACCAAACTAATATATAATAAGGTATAGTTAATATTTTGATCTATTATAATACAAATTGTCATATATAAATATATAAAATTATATATTTAATCTTACATTCTCCCACTTGGCCGAGTAATCATTTCTTATGAGTATTAGATAAGCCTGATCAAGAGTTAACACTCATTTTAGCTTTAAATTTAAACTGGATCAGAGAAATACAGTCATTGAATTGAACATCAGCTCAAGACCCCCATTAATCATACCGCAGTCCTTATTTAAAACCTAAGTAGTTATGATCAAAATTTATAAGTAAGCCCTTCAGAACGTTTGATTTGTATATTAATTCGTCTATATGTCATTATGCATGCAGAACATATTAAGAGACGTACAAAATCAAAATTAATGAGGAAATTTAATAGTTAATCATTCATAGTATGATATGCAGTTGCGCATAGTCATCAAGAACCCGTCATTATTATAAGCGCTTTCATAATATTTACGGGTGAGACTTTTAGTTATCGGATCCTTAAGCATATCATGAATGTATTCGATACGAAAATTTAGATTCCTCAATTCTTTCATAAATGAATAATTAGTTTCATATCGAAATTTAATGCAACACCTCTCGAACTGTTACTGTTTGAGAAAACATGGTAGCTGACTTTATCACAATTAGTCTTCAATGTATAATTTATATGGAGTTTAACAAAACTTATTAGTCCACTGATAAATTTCAACAACATTTATTGCTAATTGCGTTGTGATTAATCAACATATTATGTCATTATAACTTGGATTGTTGTTATCAGTTCATTATGACTCCTCCATGAGATAGATTTATCTGCTGACATAAGAATATATCCCGAAAATTACTTTATGTTATCTTTTGATATAACAAAGTTTAGAGTAATCTACCGGTTTGAATTCTCACTTCTTCTTTTAAATTATAGTCTTTCGTTTCTTTTAAAGATATTTTAATACTTTTTTAGATGCTTCACATTAATCTAGATATATCTAGTATGTTGCAATTTTGAGTAATATCTGAACGAGTATAGACTTGAACCTACATAAGGCTTCTACTTAATGAAGCATAAGGTAATAATCTCAATGATCATATTATCCTCTAAATAGAGCAATATTGTTTGTTACATGTATAAGGACCCATTTAAGGTAAAACTTATAGAACAAAACTAACGTCCCTTTGGGTCTACCTCAGAATGTTATGATATATTAAGTAAGAGATATCTCTGAGGTCTATCATATCATAGTATGCACGAACAATGTTTTGACTTATGTAACATATACTTGTCAGAAGAATGCCATCTATATAAGGACAAGTTTGTTTTTAATTGCTCCCACTCATCTTGAGGTAGGTATATTAATCTACTTGATTTTTGATAAAAAAAAATAGTTGTATAAAGATTTCATCACATTATGATGTCTGCATTAACCCATACATGGATTTTATTGACTTACATACTAAGTGTTCTTTGACCTTCAGTTTAGAACTTTCAGATTGTTTTATGAACATGTAAATATGTAAGTCAGTTGTTGGGGAAAGTTGTTTTCATGTTCTTCTAACATAGCTCTTTAACTATTATAAGCTACTTGAACAATGATGATCCTCAAAGAAAACTTTTGTAATATAGGTTATAAGATGTATTGATGATTTATTCCCTTTTGCATATAACCTTTAACAACCAATCGTGCTTCTTAGTGTCTTTAACGTTTGTATTAAGATTTAGTTTAGTTATGAACACCCTTAGGTGTTTCAACAAAATCTCAAAAGTTATTTTGACTTATGAAGCTATTTGCTAATATTAGCTTTATTTCCATAGGATATTGATCGATGTTAGTGGTTTAATTAGAAGGGGTAGGATCATTAAAGATTCCAACATCCATTTCAACTTTAGTTAGGGAGGTTACATAACCATCAATGTTAGTAGGTTTTAAAACCTAGATGGCCTCATAAGTTGATTAGTGAGTAATTTTAAAAGTCTCAGATTTATGAATTAGCTCTTAGTTAGGTTGCGATCATTTTCAGTATTCTAAGTGTGTAAGAGTTGGTGCAGTATGGTGTACAAGAGGTGTAATCGGAGTGAAATTCGGAGTAAAATTTAATGACTCTCTTCCCCCCACCTCTTGTACTTCTGACAAGTCATTAGAAGGACTTTTACTGCTCCCACTAACCTTAGAAGCCTTTAGGAAATTTACATGCTTATGGTCAATATTCAAATACCAATAGATTATAATAGAGAAACAAGTTAATAATATAAGTTGTTGTAGTTTCTCTTGGTGAGGATTAGTTTAGTAAGAAATCTGAATATGCCTACGTTTACGCAACAATGAAACTTTTGTAAGATTAGTAGTAAATTTCAGAGAGATAAGTTTTGATGAAATTGTGTTATGATGGAGTAGTGTCTTGTACAAGAGGTGTAATTGAGATAATATCAAGTTTTCACTCGTCCGCCTCTTGCAGATCTTGTAAGTTATGATGGAGACACTTAAGGCTCCCACTGATTTTTAATATCTCTAGGAAAAATACAAGAGAAGTTTCATTGATGTACGTGACGTGGAAATCTGTCATATATATGTTAGACTTAATTTGATTTCATTAACATTCAGATGTCATAATAAACCTAGGGACATGTTTAAAAGAAATCTTATTAAGCATATATGAGTGAATCTCTTTAAGACCATGGACCATAGAACACATATTAGATACAAGTAAAAGCCTTTTAAATGATAAAAGAATTATGTCTGAATATTCCGTTTGAATAAGTTCCACAAATGTCAGTAAAATATAACTTATGGTGGACCCATACTTATTCCTTAAGCCAAGTAATGTTTAGGGCATCTAACACATGATTAAAATCACTAAGAATGAGATTAGATGAAATTCACCCTCATCAACCATGTCATGATTTATCATAAAATTTGGTTTTAATGGATGAATTTTATAAGTCTCATTTGTGTAACACCCCGACCAAAGGCGGATTATACATCGGGGCGCCACATATTGTTACATTACTCGTGACACTATTGGGTGTCAATATTTAATAAATATATTCATTCGCGCACGCGCAAAGTAAACATAAGATAACATAAATCATCATAAATCAATATATTATAAATCATAATATTAAAACAGAAATAACTTGTCTTGATACATTTTAATCTAGGTCCAAAATAAAGAAAACTTCCTACGTGTCCTCGAACTCCAAAACAGCTACTGCAAACCTGAACATGTGTTAAAATAAACGTCAAACACTTGCGTGTTGGTGAGAAATCAAGTTTAATACAATACATAGATAACAATAAATCTGCGCGCAACATGTGTATGTCTGGTTTTCAACAAGGGTGTAATCTGATCGGGACCAACTCTAAGATTCATAGACTGCCAGTGCTCACAATTGAGCTCACAAACAAGACAAACTGTGCATGTGTAAACAAAAGAGAAAATCATAAACGATAGTTCTCCCGTGTTCATCTAATGGTACCATGAGAACTGCGGAATAGACCGACAAGACGGTTAATGACCCACACATACAAATAAACAGCCAAGTCTACGTCCTCAACACATGGGATACTGCGCGACTAAAGTTCATAAACAGTTTAAGACTCTAAGTTTGTATGAACACATGAACATCCCAAACATTAAAAGCAAAAAGGGATTAGGTACGAGATTACTCACTTGATAAAGATGCGGTGAAAGATAAAGAAAGAACCAACTTTAAACAAGCACAAGTTAACCTATAAATAAGATTATTGTTTTAATGATTGGTTTTAAGTTTTGATTATAAGTTAGCATAATTAATAAGTAAATTATTATATATAATATGTATTACCGGAAAAGCAGGGCAGAACAGGGAGGAAGACGGAGGCAGAGAGGAGGACGGCAGAGAGAGCAAGGAGGAGGTTAAATTAAGTGTTTGTGTGTGATGTGTTAAGAAAAAATAACATTATTATTTATAGAGAAACCCTAGGGAACACAATCCCTAGAAAAAGGGGAAAAGATCTCAAAAAGCAAAAGATTCCAAAAGCAAAAGATATCAAAAGATATGGCAGCTGCAGGGGGCAAGATAAAGCTGACAGGGAACAGTAAACAGGCATGGGCGGGTCAGATAAAGGTACTGGTCAAGCATGGAAAAAGCAGATCTCCAAAGATAATGTCAGTCACTTTTTTCTGCCAACCAATGGGGTTGGTGCGCATGCTGCGCCGAAAGTAACCTTTCAGACATAAGATAGGTCAGGTCAACAACACAGGAGATAAGACAACACAAAAGCAAAATGCTGGATTAAACAGAAGAAAAGACAAGACATAGCGCGAGAAAGCTGGAGCGCGAAGGCAGACACAGAAGGTCAAGAGTGCGCGAGCGCGAAGGCAGACGAAAACCAACCTTAACGCGTCGCGGGAAGAACTACATTTCTGAGCGCGCTGCGGGAAGAACTTCAATTCTAAGCGCGTCGCGAAAAGAACTATATTCCTTAGCGCGTCGCGGGAAGAACGGTATCCATAGCGCGCCGCGGGAAGGACTAAAATCCTTAGCGCGCTGCGGGGACAGTTCGTCTCGCGTATCGCAGTAACAGGTGGTCTTCACGCAGGCTTCCTTGTAAGGAGTCTGGCGTGTGGAGCTGCGCAGACAACCTTAGGCGGGAAGGAACAAAGGACAAGGAGAGGAGAAAAAGAAGGAAACAAGGCTTAAGGGCGGGATGGCGACAAGAGGGAAAAGAAGGCGGAAAGAGAGAAGAGGGACGGGACGGCGGAAAGAAAGAGAGAGAAAGAGGCGGGAAGGAAAATATATTATTATTATTAAAAGTAAAATATAAGTATAAATAAATATTAAATCATAAAAGAAAGAGATCGGGTCAGAGAAACGGGTACCTGGGTCGGGTCGGATCGGGGCAGATGTCACAATTTGTCTTTTGTTAATTTCTTATTTGCATGATAACAAAAGTTATGAAAGTATGTAGTATCATCTAATTCTATTTTATAAATGTTTCAATCAAGATATTGATAACAAATAATATGAGAGTTTAAGGTAAGAGTGACTTTATGTTGGCTACATAAACCTCACAACTGTCATAATGTAGCTTAAGTATTGATGCTAAATTCTTATTGATCTCCAGAATATTTAAGGCATCATAAAATGTAATTAGAAGAAAATTTTTCATGATTATAATAGCCTTAACATTTAAATTGTCACTAACATTCATGTTAGTTATTTGTTGGTATCGGTAAATAAACTTATAGAACTAGACTCAACCTATAATGTGTTAATTGGAATATTAGGATTAGTAGACTTAAATATCATTAATATACAACTACTGTTTTAGCCTGATGTTCTTTTGAGTTATGGATAGTCTTGTTACTTATGCCTAATATAATGACATATTTTTACAACGAGACTTCTCCTTAGAGAACTTAAAGCTGGAAGTAATACTTGTATTTTGTCTATTAACCTTAGAATTATCCTCTTTAAGGTTTTAATGGTGGTAAGTTGAATAACATCTTATGTTCCACTGTCATATTCTTTTCTTTTACATGTGTTGCTAATCAACATACTCGTTTTCCTTTTGTACTTATGAGTGTTATAGTTGATCCTTAAGGCAACAAGTTGTAATAATAGAAACTTTTCGTATGTAATGCATTAGAAAAGTGTACTTATTTCCATGTGTGAGCCCTTAACTTTATGGGTCATGGTATTGTACATTATGATGTATTCAGTAATATCATTTAGCCTTATAGTTAGAACTTTTAAGGAGTGCATGAATCTTATAAGTTATTTTGATTAGTCTTAGGAAAAACTAAATCTAGAATAACTCTAGTGATAGCATTTATTTATATAAGTTCTTGATTATCATTATCGTAAGAGACATTATGATTGACTCATTCTATTTGTTATACTCCAGTTTTCAATGGAATGATTGTTATTATAAAGAGCAGTAGGATAGTCATATCATGTCTTAAGGGATAACTAAAACTGAGAAGAGCTAAATATTATTGAAACTCTTTATGATGTAAAACTTATATTATGTTTTAATATTAGAGTGGATGATTTAGATGAGTTAGTTATTTATAGAAGAAAATTATAGCGAGTAATGTTATGGGATATTAAATAATACATATTAAATTTATGATCATTAGCTTAATGAATGATCATTAATATGAGGATCATTATATCTTATTGAAGATGTGATATGTCTATTATTAACATCAAACTAATAGACTATAATTAAAAGTTCTTCTTAAACAAAAAAATAAATCACCTTTGGGCATAATTAAAATTTATTTAAGTATGTGTGAAAAACACTTGTATCCCATCACCTTTGGGTAGAAGTGATACAATTATTTTAATTATGCGCATGCTAGTTTTGCTTGATAAAATGTAACACATCACCTTTGGGCAGAAATGAAACATTTATATCATGTTAGGCAAAAAACTAACAAAAGCTTTCAGTTATACTTGAATGATATGGTAAATGTAACTCATTACCTTTGGGCAGAAGTGTTACATCAAAAGTTCATTCATGTTAAGCCTTTATGTTTTGTAAAATTTTATAATATTTAAGGTTAACAAAACATTTAATTAGTTAATAGCAGAAAAATGTTTAGGGTAAGAATTTTGAAGTTTCCGGTAAAACCTTATTTTTCGGAATTAGTTCTCGGAAATTTTGGGTTTATGAGAATTGCCAGTTTTCGGCTTTAGCGGGTTTTTCAGTATTTGGGTGTTTACATGATTTTATGGAGATTTTAGAAAAAATATGTTGATTTCGGTATTAGTGAGTTTTCGGGTTTACGGGTTATGACCCCAAACCATTTTAGAAACTCATAAACTTTTAGAGCACATAAGTTATTTTAAACCCATAATACATGAATTTTAAATAACCCTTGAACCCGTAAACTAGTTTAAGCCCTTAACCCATGATATTTTTAAGCTAAATTAATAATGATAAGAGTTGGTTCAAATCTTTTTAATGATTAACAATTATATTTATTTCCTATTTTAGGGGGATTCAAATCTTTTAAGAAAATATTAAAACTTCTAAGTTATCCAAGATTTGAAAAAATATATCCCTAAATAATCATTAACAAATTTTAATATAGACTTTGAACCAACATATGTATAATTTTCGATAATAATGATGAACACGAAGAACATCATCGAAAATTTTAACAATTAAACATAAAAAACCTGGAATCGAAATCTTTAAACGTGAATTTAACAGATTTTGAAAATATTAGGGTTTACTAAATATGAATTTTAGCGATTTTAAACAGTTTCATATATTGTTTTCGTAATAGAACATGAAAACGGAACCAAAAAATTAGGGTTTATCAAGTTTGAGTCCATGTCTTCTGATTCAATTCCAGATGTAGGGAAAACATGAAGAACTGATTAATCAACATCACTCTGATGCCACATGTTGATCAGTTCTTCATACAGCATGAAGAGTAGTAACCGCAACAGAGTATGATGTAGTCGACATGTTTGTCATCTTGATCGAGTTCCCCTTTAGGATGTATAGTTAAGGATGATGTTAAGGTTCTTGAGAGGAACCCGGTTTTGGAGAGAGGAGGCACACAAAATTGTATATGTGTGAGATTAGGTTATGATGTTAATATTTATCTCTCTCTATATACACCCAAGGGGAAACCCTTTATTAGTTAATTATAGGTAATATGATCCATCAATAATTACAAAACTAATATATAATAAGGTATAGTTAATATTTTGATCTATTATAATATAAATGATTATAATTGTCATATATAAATATATAAAATTATATATTTAATCTTACACAAAGTGTGTGAATCGAAGAGAAAAAGAAACGACGTTTTTGTAAATTTTTAAATACATATCATATTCAATCAATTCAAATAACAAAGCTCGATCAATTCAAATAACAGAGTGTGACTTATTGCAAGGGTTTTTGTTAGGCGAGGCAACATATCGTGCAAAATCAATTGAATTAATTGAATTGTAAGGCATCATGATCGATCAATTGAAATTCATTCAATTCGATTAACAGAGCATGCGAGATCAACCAAACAAATTGAGTTGCTGCAATTTTATTTTATTTTTTTTGTTATTAATTGTTATCAGTGGTCGGACGGATAAACATTGATTTGCATGAAGAAGAAAAAAAAAAGCAGTACTTATTATGTAACTAAAGACAAGTAGAATTATTATTTTCAACAAGTAGAGTAATTGTGTAATTAGATATTGCGACTAATATAGTTAGAGTAATTTTTTTCACAAGTAGAGTAATCATGTGAACTAAGTGTATAACTTTTACGACTTTCTTGTATTTAGGCTACCGCACTCTTCATATTCAAGAGCCTCGATGCTCCACTCTAACTAGACTATGTTGTCTTAACCGGGCCCACACTAGCTCCAGAGTTTAGATTGGGCATTCCCCTGGGATACCATACCGCCGACTGCAATTTGACAGTCGTTGTGTCACCAAAAGAGTAGAGTCTCTGGCGTAACACACAATGGGACGAAAACCAGGATGGACTCTGGGTTCGAACTGACAATCTTTGCACAAGATCTAGCTCAAAGCCTCAAATCTTTCATTGTCAATATATATCCAAAATTGACACAAGTGAGATTCGAACTTGGGTCTCCATTGGAGAACCCAAGCCTTCTACCACTAGGCCCACTAGGCCACAAGTGGGGGATACTAAGCGTATAACTAGAATAATTGTTTTGAATCCTTAACATTATTGTGTAATCGGTTATAAGAATATATTAGTTATGTAACTAAAGACAGCTAGAATTATTATTTTCATAAGTAGAGTAATTGTATAACTAGATATTGTGACTAACATAGCTAGAGTAATTGTTTTGTATGCTTAATATTATTGTGTAATCGGTTATACGAATATATTAGCGCAAATTCCCCCCCCCCCCCCCCTTATATTTGAAGGGATGTACATTTTGTATTTGGTATTAGACGAACTATTATACTAAAAAGTAAATAGTTTACTGAATTCTGCGTGTTTTATAAATCTTCTTGTGTTCTTCCATCATACAAGCAATCTTAATTGTCTGAGCTTCTAGTTTCCCGGGCTCCCATTGGGCCGTTGCTCATACAGTACCAAAGCCACATCACCCAACATATACAAGGCTTTAAACAAAAATAAAGCCTCAATATCCGATATTCCGATGACTAGTCTAAGATTCTACGATGTCAACCCATAAGAAACAATAGTCTATTTCTGTGTGCACATACATAACATGACTTTTTTTCCCGACAAATGTCGCTCACACTCTACTACACCAATAAGTATAAAGCCCACGGATAAACCTATGTCCTCCCTGCTAAGAGGCCAACACTCATACCAAGTGGGCTAGCCCCATATTAGCCATAGATTTAACATAACTAGTTAATTTATGAAATCGACTCAAGTTACAAGCTAGGTGTATACTATACGCACCACTCATCATCCATACCTAGACTAACATACACTGACTTGACACAATGAGGAAACCACTATAAACGAGCACGAGTGAGGTGCATCTTGATAGATACCATCTTCACTTCGTGTTATATTCTTTTCAGAAGTCACATCTAATTGATGCAGTGTCACGTGTTTTTAAATGTTACGTACGATTAATGGAAACACAACCTAGTTCATATAAACTGCTAATATACTTTGTAAAGAATATTTTTGTATCCTGGCTCGTTAAGATGCTAAAGCAAACTTAACAAACTAAACCGGGCATATAATAAGGCACAAGAACGAACAAACGTTCAACCTAGTATTAGCATTCCAAAACATGGAGTTAATACACCGACACAACACCAAAAAAGGTATATACAAAAAAGTTTCAAGGGCGCATGAGACCTTAACGTCAACAAAAACAACAGTTTAATACAGTTGTTGACAGTTGCAGCTCATAAAACAACATCAAACGAAACAAAACAACCTAGTGTAGTTTATAAACATAAACACCACCAGTCTACTAACTTTGTTATATTTACCATAATTTGCACTTCTTTTTAACATGCCTACGGTTCTTTCACGACTCCTTTCCTTGTGCAACCAACCCTGTGCATTTGCAAACCGGGCAACTGTTTTTCTCAACCAACCACTTTTCGATGCACTCCACATGGTACTCATGGTTGCAATCCAGCACCCCGATCCTTTCTTCATCATTGTACTCCATCTAAAATACCCAAATTACCATTCAACGGTTAGTTATTCAGCAACCAAACCCTAAGTTTACAACCAGGCTTGTATAAACAATATGTTTGTGTCCGTTCGTTTAACTTTAACCAAATAAATGATCGAGCACGAACGTTTAAACGAACTGAGTTTCTTGTTTGTGTTCGCTCGTTAGGAAAATGAGTGTGTTAACGTTCGTTCGTTAATAGTATAAACTAATGGATCATAAACATAAATGAATGAACATAAGTGAACATAGAAGGATGAACATGATTGAGCATACTTGATTAAAAAGTAAACATGAGTATTAATACGCTGTATCTAAACATTAATAAAACTAGAATAATTGTAATTGGTGATATTAAAAATTTCATAAAACTTAACTTAATTATAATGTGCCAAAAAAACTATAATAAATATGTGAACGAACAAACATAAACAAACGTTAACGGGTTTAAATCAACAAACGTAAACGAGACATATGTTCATGTTCGTTCATTTAACCAGATTTAGAACAAACTTCCCACCAAACTGTTGACTGAACATTACGTGCCAATTTATTAATCCTTAACAAATTCATACGTTAATATGATCACTCAAAAGAATAATTTCCATATACAACAACATAACTAAGTTCAAAATTTGGTCTTAATAAAGAAATACCTGACAAATTGTGCAGAAATTAAGATTCTGATCAGAAGAAGATGCGTCTTCCGGATTAGAAGAGGTAAATCTTTTCATTTTCAGATGCCCTAAAATGAAATCCTTAGATAAAACCGAGCCAGCATTTCCGATCTGCTCACCTAATGCAACAAGCTCCTGCATAGACAATAATTAAGGTTCTTTTTTTGTGGTTCTAGAAAAAGAAAGTTAATTATTAACTACCTCATAAGACATATGATCTATATCCAAGCGCATATCTCTATGATGATCAACTCTATGTCCATAATTACCAAAATTGAGCATCGCGACTCCCTACATATGCAAAAAAAAATTAAATGCATGAACCATTAAAGTTAACGTGTTATAAACAAGACTCAAATTTGCACGATATAGAAAGAATATGTTACAAACTTACAGTGTCAGGGAGAGTCCTTAAATGGGGTAAACCACGTTGTCTTGAACTTGACTCAATCATAAGTTCTTGACCTTGCGGCTGAAAAACCCTAACACCTGTTGGTGGCGGCGGTCGCACAAACCTAGGTGGCATAGGTTGTTGCAGTGGCGGCATAGGCTGCAGTGGCGGATGCACAAATGTGACCGGATTGCCATTTGCATAACCTGAAATTAAACAATATAGAATAGATGTTAAATACCATCCAGCCATAAAAAGATGATATTTAATCGATCATTAAATAAATTATTGATTACCTTGCATATAAGGCATTCCGGGAACGCTGCCACAAAACTGCTGGTCCAACCACGGGCCAGGCACAACCTGAACCGGTTGCCCGATCCCACCATGGCTCATTGGCATGAACTGTAAGCCAGGGCTCCTTACACCTCTATGATGCCCGGGTCCCATCACTACTGGAATAACATTGAACCCAATGTACTCAGGCACCACAAACGGGCTCAAGTCAGGTGCAGGATAGGAGTACTGAGAACTAACATGTATCCCTTCGGCAATCTTTCCCTTAAACGCATCATGGGGTGGTACTGGTACATCCATAAGCGGGTGGTTAGGAAATGGTAACTGGTTATGTACCCCAAACGGAACCACTCTAGGCCCCGGTGGAGCCGCCATGAATGCTACCCCGGATGACAATGGTCCATGACCGTAAGGAATTACACAAGGTTCGGGGTGAAGCTGGGCATGTTCTATTTCAGTATCGATCATTGGACCGGTGTAAACCATGTTCCGTTGCCTCATTTTCGACGATAAGTTGCTTGTAAAACCTAAATCATTCAAACCGACCCCCATAAAAGATTTTCAATAAACGCTACAATCTTAATTCGAACAATTCCCCAAATATTTACGTATCCATAAACAAATTTCTAGAAATTGTCCGAACAGATGAAAACCATCAACAAAAAGTACGGTTTTCATCTGTTCAGACAAAACTAGAAATGTCTAAACAAACGAAAACCAATATTAATTTAATAAAGTTTTCCGTGTACCGTCCGTCCCCTTTACCCCAAAAAATAAAAAAACCATCAAATTAGCATAAATTGTTAATTATTTCATTGTACATACAATAGCAAGAACAATTTAAACACAAATAAAACAAATATTCAATCATCATCATCGACATTTGGTGTATGTAACAACAATCAAACATATTACATCGCCCAAATTAATAAAAATTCTGACAAAAAGAAGCTGGAATGATGAAAATGCGTGTACCTTCTTATCATCAACGGACAGCAGAACTTGAATTGAGTTGATTTGTGCCCCTTCAACCGAAAAGCCCTAATGTTGCATTTCAATAATAACAAACAATAACAATTAAACAAATTAGCATTACACTTCAATTAATAACAACGATGCATCAATTTCATCGCTCATAATTAATTAATCAATTAAAAACCTCAAATTCCGAAACACACATTAATGATCAAACAACAAGCAATTGAAAATAATAAGATTGGATGAATGAAATAAAAATAAACAAACAGACCTAATGAGGGTTGATTGTGGGGTTGAAGAGGGATAATGGATCTGAATTATGTGTTTTCAGGAGGACAGGAATTTGATATAATAATAATAATAATAATAATAATAATAATAATAATTAAATGAATGAAGAAATGCCGCAAGAAAAACGCCTGGTTTTTCACTTTTTCTTGTTTTACCGTTAATTCTTTTTTTGTTTTTTTCTCCTTTTCTCAATAACAATTACCATTCGTTTTCTCATTTTTTACGATTCTGCCACGAATAGGCGTTTTACGTTACTACTTTGCAGTTTGGTTCGGTTTCAGTTCACGACGACAAAAATTTTTACTGACAGTTTGGTTCACGATTTAACTTAAAAACCATACCACAAACACCCTTACGCAAAATGTTAATTTTTTTTAACCAAAAAAAACTATAACAATATCATACTTAAATTAAATAGAAAAATATGCTCGTTTTTATGGTACAATTTTTTTTAAAAAGTATTAACGTACGAAAAAGTTATTAACGTTTAAAAATTATGGGGGGAGATGGGTTAAAAATGAAAATATAAATAAACATTTATAAAGGATTAAGGGTAATAGTTGTAACCATACATTAAATTTACAAAAAGTTGATTACGGAGTATATTTTAGGGGAAAAGTTGTAACTATTTAAAAAAAAGTTAAAAACACATGAGTTTTGATGTTGTAATGACATTTTTGTCCTTGTTTAAATTGTACAATTTGCTTCCTTACTTGTAAATTACTTAAAAGATGCGTCTTAATTTGCCCTCATATGGTTTATTTTATATAGTAAAGATAAATCGTCACATCAGCTCTAGCGATGAGCAAATGCTATATCGATAGTTTGGTACTAACTACTAAGTACTTTTGGTCCAAATTTAGTACCCCCTTTTTTAGGTTTCAAAATCACTTAGGTACCGATACTTTACCCATTTTATGTCTTCGGTATTGGTACCTATACCAATGCCCATATTTGGCTATTTTGGTACAAGTGTACCAGTACCGATACCGAGCTCACTTTGAAACTCGTGAAGACCAAAGTTTACTTGGGAAATAGAAGACTATATGAGAAAGAGGTATCCTCATCTATTTGATCGAGAAGTAACTGTTAAACTTTTAGCGGTTTTTTTTATCAACACACGATCAACTCTTTTATTAAGAAAACGACAAACGAGAAAAACTTAATAATTACTAACACAATGAACCTAGGGTATATATAAACCTACGGTTTCACTCCTATACTAACTCAAACACGTAATTTGAATCCAAAACGAATAGGACTAAAGATAAGACTAACTTATCTCATAATAATAAACTAATTATTATATTATATATTTTCCGAAATATTAGGAGCATTCAATCTGGTTTGGTGTTGGACACGTTTAACACTCCCTCTCAACACCAAACTTCTTCTAACCGTGAGACACATGAAGCACCTTGACTCGAAACAACCCGCGACTCAACACAATAGGTCACGCCTTTTGACATCAGCTTAAAAGTTGAATTTCAACACTCCCTCTAGATTCATAGCTTTTCCTCCAAGGTCTTTCACGGTCCCGCAACACATGTATCTCTTTGGAATTGATTCTTGAACTCGTCACACGCCTTCACACGAAGTTCCATCTAGGTTCGTTACTCCTTAATCCACATACGATCTAGGACATATTAAACTCACCTCCAAACAACCTTATCACAAGCATTGAACATCTTCGGTGGTCTCCTACGAACCCACTGTTCGTACAAACCGAAACCATTGAGCCCACTGTCTTCTATTTTGATAGGCCCAAAACCATAACTATTTGACCATTTTTAGCCACCGGTTCTAGCTCCGTAACTCATCCCTCGCTGTTGTCAACAACCTGAACCGTTGCTGCATGTACGTTACAGTTTTTTTTTTATTGGACACACCGGTTATGATTTTGTAATTACACCACACAAGTTGTAAGCAGCTCTACATCGCCCTTAAAACAACTTCAGAGTGGACATGAACACCTTCAGCTCGTTTGAATACCAAAACTAAGTTGACACACAACCTCGTTGCACTTCGTTATACCAGCAGACCCGAACCACCTTGTAACTTTGTCACCGTCACTGGTTCATCACTGAACCGCTGCTGTCACTTCTTAGTCAAACAAAATAAACATAGGAGTATAGGACACATACTTGGGCTTGTAGGGGCTTTGATTTCACACCTTTCATGACCTTTGTTGTATGAACGGGAACTAAAATAATGGTTGCATGCAATTTATTTGAACACTCCATATTACTATTTGACAAACAAATAGTTAAACCTAAAGAGTTTCACAAGGGATGTCACAAAATAATATTGCAACTCAACTGCCTTCCGGCCTATTGCTCCATGGTAAACCTTTGTGACATGAGCCATTAATTAGCCAACCAAAATTGACCAACACCATTTATCTCTTGTAAAACAGGCACGGACATACGGACGCCCTGTCGTCCCAATCGTAACTCTCGCATGACATGGCAGCAGTCCAACGACACACCGCACCGGTCTCCGTCTACTGTTGTCTAGTTTTCTGGTTGCGACAGAAGCCAGTCTTTCATGCGTGCCCTCCACCAACGGACACACCCGCCGGCGGAGGCTGCCCCGAATCTTCAAACCGCTTCCCGGTACGAGCCCTAGGCTCTGATACCACTTGTTAAACTTTTAGCGTTTTTTTTTCCAACACACGATCAACTCTTTTATTAAGAAAACGACAAACGAGAAAAACTTAATAATTACTAACACAATGAACCTAGGGTATATATAAACCTACGGTTTCAATCCTACACTAACTCAAATACGTAATTTGAATCCAAAACGAATAGGACTAAAGATAAGACTAACTTATCTCATAATAATAAACTAATTATTATATTATATATTTTCCGAAATATTAGGAGCCTTCAATCTGGTTTGGTGTTGGACACGTTTAACAGTAACAACTGACAGTAGCCGGTAGTTAGCTAATAACCATTTACCGCAACAACACAACGTATGATTTTATGGTTGATTGTTTAGACAGCTAATAACTATTAAACGTTATTTAAATAGCTTAGACAGCTTTGACATTGATGATAAAAGGAAAACATAAAGTTCTTCTCAAGATTAAGCTGTTAAGCTTATACTAGTATTAAAATCCTTAGACTTAGCCAACTTAATTTCAATGATGAAATTTTATAAATTTGGGAGACTGTAACAATCCCATTTTTGGGGCAATATATTATATTATTTAGTTACAAGCAATGACAAATGATGATTGCTTAATCATCATCATACCAGTGTTTGATGACTTTGATCAACTTAGGACACTCGGTTAGAAATTACAAGTTCTTTAATACTATTACATAATTGGGTTAAACCCAAAAGACTTAGCCCATAAGTACAAAATTAGCCCAGTTCTTAATACATAATTATTAATTTAGTATAAAAAATTTTGAATACGAGAAAGCTTTTAATCGAGTGTACTGGTCAACAATTTGCATATGGGTCGATTTTACAAAAAGATAAAATAAAAAAATGCATTTTGATTTCGTGCCCGATTTTACCCTGAAGAAAAACACTGTTTGCAAGTATTTTGAATACAGATCGGTTCAGAATAAAAGTTTGCCAATAGGTCATTTTGAGTTAGTTTAACGTTTCGGGTACTAGTCAAACATAATATTTATGATCAAGGCAATTTGGTATTTTTAAAAAGCCAGGAATATAACCATACGGGTTAACTGATTTTGTGTAGAAAGATATACTAGGTTAATTGATTCTGTGTAGAAAGATATAAATTTGAGTTTTAAAAGTTTGTTTAATTGCTCGTTTTAACGGTCCTATTGCAACGCGTGGATTCTCAATTATAGTTTAATTTTATTTGCAACAAAGAAAGGGAAAATTCCTAAAATAGTCATTTGAAGGAAAGAGAACTTCAAAATAGTTCAAAAGTTGTTATAAATTACAATTTTAGTCCAACCAAATTCATCTCCTTCGTTATATTTGGATTTCCGCCGATGGTTTTCGTCAACCAATGAAACTTTGCCACTTGTTATTTTGAAATTCGTCTGAGCAGATGAATTATAAGTGAATTTTGTCTTTGGAGACGATTTTCAAAAAAAACATGCACCACCACCACCATCATGATCTTCATTTTCCGACCACCACCACCATTATTTTTGCAGACACACAACACCCATCTTTCTTCTTCAATAACCCACCTCACATTTCAATTTTCTCTAATCAATTCCACTACTTTCTTGAATCTATTTCAATATCAGTATAACATCTTCTTCAAAGGTAACTAATCTTCCTACTTATAAGATTCAAGATTCACCCATTAAAGATCTTTTCTTTCTGTTTTGGTGTCAATATTGGTAAAGTTCCTTTCACCTTTAACAAAATCAAGAACTAAAAGTTTGACCCTTTTGATTGTTTGGTGACTTTCGTTTTAGGATTAATCAAGTCATTAAACACATATTGTGGTGGTGCCGGTGGAGATGATGATGGTGGCGGTGGTGCCGGTGGCCGGAAAAAGGAGATCATGATGGTGGTGCATGTTTTTTTGAAAATTGTTTTTGAATACGAAATTCATTTGCTCAAATAAATTAATAAAAACACATATTTCGATGATGTTTGGAGATGGTTTTCGTGGAGATGATTTTCATTCCAAAGTTATCGGCCGAGATGGACTTCATTGGAAAACCATCGGTTTGCGTCAGAACCTTTACACGTGGCACAGTTTCATTGGTAGACGAAAGTCATCGGCGAAAATCCAAATGTCACGACAGAGATGAGTTTGATTGCACTAAAATTGTAATTTCAACAACTTTTTAACTATTTTAAAGTTCTTTGTCCTTCAAAAGAATATTATGTGATTTTTCCCGCAGAGAAAATAATGAACTCATTGGGTAAGTAAAAATACAAATGATACGAAACAAAGAGGTCACGTCCCAACTGAGCCCGTAGGGTATGGTATCACGTCCCAACTAATCTTATCCATCTCCGAATATTCCTTAACAGAAAAGGCTATTCATCATTTCATCCTCTCTGCTTTTTTCTAGTAATAATTTCCCATATCAAACATTTAATAACATTTTAGTTATTTAATTAAAGTTATAACATCAAATATATCTATTTTTATATTCATACAATAAACATGTTTTTATTTCATAAAGTAGGGGTGGGAAATTAATCGTTTCAAATTGTGAAATCAGTCCGTCAGTTTTCTTCGTTTTAACATCTGGTTGGACAGTTTCAAAGTTTCAGAACTGTAACAAACAATTTAGTTTGCCGTTTATACCGAAAATTGATCGCATAAAACCGGATCATAAGATTTGATATTATATATCAATTTTTTTGACATTTCATATAATGTATATTAATTTAATTATTTTTATGTTATAATAGACGCTTATAAAGTCCCATAGATTCATGTATTTTGTATTAAAAGTTACATACCCTTAACTCAAGCCAAATTACACCCCTTTTAATTCATGTATTTTTCTTATATTATTTAGTAGCGATCTTATTTCCATACAAGCGTATTAGAATACTTCATTCATTATTTGGAGTTGAGTGTTTCACTTAGTAATTTAAACAATCAATTACTCCGACTACAATGAAACTTTTTTGTAATTGTTGTGGATTAGTTAATTCTTTCTGTCTCTTTATCTCTTGTTCATAATTATAAACTTGGTTTATATTTATCTCGATATAGAAGAAGTGAATGTGATTATAAAATAAATAAGAATTTCTACCCTGAACACGACCCGCTTAGTTACATAGGTTAACACGAACACGACCTGTACTTTTTCGTGTCTTGTTCGTGTCATGTCAGAAATCGTCACCCCTAGATAACACACGATAGTGCAATAGTAAGAAGTATAAACCTTGAATTTTAAAGTCGATTTTACACCGCAATTATATTCATATTGCGCATTCCCCTCGCTCCAAACGATAACATTAGACACCAAAAATGTACTTGGTCCATCAGAATCGGAGAGGTTGGGCCAAGCCCCAAATGCTAATACTTTTTCTTGCGTGAAGAGAGAGTTTTACAATTTCACACTTACACATAGGCTTATTGGGCCATACACATCACCTTCATGAACTTAATTTTTTTTAACTATTGGGCCTTGAAGTGTCAAATATACCTGATATAACTCGCTTACAGATTATCAATTCTCTTACTGGGCTTTGAAGTGTCTGTCCCAATTTATCGATAAATAACTTGCTTGCAATATCTATCTATCTATCTATCTATCTACAATACATATAAACGAAACCATAAAATCCTACGTGTCGCGATGTGGTCGCTCCCTCTTTTCTTGGAGTGACCAAATTTGCTTGATTTTTAAATGAAGGTTTCTCATGCATTTGGCCCGAATTTACGGGTATGGGTCTCATTAAACCCAAATCCAGATATTTCTTAACAGGTTATAATATCTCATTAAATTAAAAACTAATCTCACCAAATATTTGACATAAAAATCCTATAAAGTAGGGATATACTAAAAATTAATATCTGATTTATTTAAAAAAAGATATATATTATTTATAATTAAAAACCAATTTTATAGTAAAAAAATAAACGGGTCTTGGGTCTCATTAAACTCATATAGCTTTTAAATCAGTGTTATAACATCTCATTTGTTTGTGAAACAATTTATCATGAAACCATAAGTATATTATTAACTTTCATACAATAAAAAAATAAAATTTTTAAAAAATAAATAAATATTAGAAACAAATAATATAAAACAACACCTGTAATACGGGGGATAAAAACTAGTATAATAATAATGTAAAATTTCGGGGTTTCATAAATGAATAAAGGCCTTTTGACCTAGCAGTATCAAGGAGTTATTCTCTTAAATTGAATAGTTATAACTTGAAGGTTGCAATTAAATATATAGGAAAGAACCAAAGGACGTTTTGCCTAGTGGTATCAACTATCAAGTATTTGGATAACGTTTTGTTTTTCTAAAGGGTTGTGGGTTAAAGACCCATTATCGTAAAAAACAAGTGTAATTTAGGAGTTGACTTAGAGAGTGCGTGTAAGTTGTCGTTAAAAGAGAAAAAAACACTATATCTATGAAAAGGCCAAAATGTAACTACTATAACCCACTATAAAAGTGCATTAAACTGCCCAGGCCTACTACATAAATGAAAACATTAAACGATAATAAAGCATAGTAAAACATAAATAGTAACCCAATAATGGTGTTGTAAAATTCTTTAATTGCATGCCTTATACATTTTGGTCAAGTTTGCCTATTACAAGAGCTAACATAATCATAAGGTTGTAAGTATTAATAATAATAACTTTAAACCCATTCCAATCAGTTTGACAAGTTTTCCTTTAAGCAGAACCTTTTTTTTTTCATGTTCGACTCTAGGGATAAATGTACGCAAATCAACTGTCGTCAAAATTACCAACTATAGCAGATGATCATATAGTTTTGTTGGAAACATTCAGATTCTGTGATTTCTACGGGTATTTCAGATGGTTGCCTGGGCATGAATATAGAACTTGAATCATGATTTTATTGGGGACAATGGTAGATGATGAAGGCAATAAGTGGTGAACATGGTGCTAGGTTGGCAATCACAATCAGGAGTCCATTATATTGGATAATGAAGACCTTGGTCCCATTTAACATAATCTTTTAATAACATTCTAACAATTATCAAATAAATTAGTTATATTCATATTAGTGAAAGACCATCAGTCAAAGTATATGTATCATATTCAAAACTCTAAAACATGTCCATCCAAAGATATGATCACAACAAAATATCGAATCAAGATTTTGTATGGTGTTTGGTTTCATGAATCTCAAAACAAATCTCGAACATACATTAGCACCACCCGAATACATTATCACAATATAAGTATGGATGTCTTTGTATGTGTCGACGAGCACACACACATACATACAGCGGGTCAGTTGGCAGTAACGTTCTTTTGTTGGGCTACCCTATCCAAATGTCAAGTCATGGGTTTCTAGTTAGGTCCCCTTAGAAGAAATGGACAACTGAAATGGTGGGTTATAAGGGCAATAAGTGTAAGGTTGGGGGTCACAATCATTGGGAGATAAGATTGGAAATTGGCTTGGTTTTTTTTTTAACGTTTGTAAATTAATGTCATTTGTTTTTAGAAACTAATAATAATAATTAAAAGATTGGACAAAAGGTATTGGTGATACTCAACTGCATGGCTTAATTGCATTTACTTGAGTCTTCACCTAACATTCTTACATTCATCAAATAAATGTAATCATATCAGTTTTTGTGAAAACACCATCCGTCAAAGCAAACAAATTTAAGGAAAAGTTGGGTTTTGCAGATGACATTTATGACTTGTTTGTTGTAAATGTACATTTAGTTTTCAGGCTTTTATCGTGTTCTATACCCCATACACCACGCATATTGGTTGGATCCAATCTATATGACATGTATAATACGATACAACATTTATAGTACATGGTTTATACAACCTATTGATCATGTCGATTAGCATTCGCCCCTATTGGTCATAGTCATTCCCTCACATGTAGAACAAAAGCACAAACACATGTTTTGAGAGAGAAATAGATTTTCTAAATGATTAAGGGGGTGTTTTGATTGCTTATTTTCATCAACTTATATTTTATTAAATTTTTGAAAAACAATAAGGTGTTTGGAATTAATTTTGGTGTGAAAGAGAAAAGTTATTACAATTGAAAACCCGCTAATGACTTTTTGTCAAAGTACTCGGCCCATTAAAAATTTTCATCTATATCTTATGAACTTTGTACTCGTATTAAACGTGTTTCTGTCTTTGTTCTTGTATGGCTTTTATATTTCTCCGGATAATCTACAAAAAAGAGTGTGTTAACTTTTGAAACACAGTTAACAAGCAAACTTTTGGTTTTATAACATGCGCTTTCAATAAAGTTATAAAGTTAAGAGAGTTTGTAAATAGATTGGTGCGACTGATAAATATTTACCAAGCTGTTATAGTTTTTAAACTATATATTAAGTGGGTGTGTTGCCATTAGGTGTGAAATTACCTTTATAATTTGTTTCAGGTTCAGTTTGTATGATTTGTATTTTTTTGTGTTTCTTTATTTTTACGTTTCAGACTTCTTGTTTCTTGTAAGTTGTCATATTTTACTTGTTATTGTTGTTGACCTTTCAAAACATGTGTGAAATAATATGTTGGTGAAAATTATAAAATAAATGATAAACTGAAAACACACATTTAACAACTTCTTTTTTAGTCATACACGGTACAACACCAACACTGATTAACTAAATATTTTTAAAATCATACATGTTCAATAAGTTTTTTTACAAGTATTAATTAAACAACTTAGCCTATAGGTAATGAGTAATGCCATTAAGTACCATAGTCGTTATTTTTTTAGTTGAAAACTTACATAATGGATAATGCTCGTACTTATTCAGTTATTATCACTTCAAAACATAAACGTTATTCTTGTCTAACACCCTGTAATATATGTAAATGTAAGAATGGTGTAAAATCTTTATCCACTCATGTAAAGTCCTATAATACACCTTAGAGCATCCACAGGGCCGGCCTAGTCCCCATACGGGGCTCGGCCGCCGTCTAGGGCACGGTCTTGACAAGGGGGCACAGAATTATTTTAAAAAAGTATATACGTGGTTATATATTATATAATATGCAAAACCAAACAAAACAATAGTATTATTTTAGTGTAACTGGTTGAAACAGACTTTTCCAAACTAGATTGTTGATACCCATTTTGACGCGAGTTCGAATCCTTTACTCCTCAAAATTTTTTTATTTGTAAATCAAAGGTTGTCTTAAAGAAACTTGTGTTGTCTTTATTTTTATTCTTTTGAATAATACTGACATAATTAGTTAATTTAGTCTTGAATGAACGAATGCTATTTTTGAATTTTAATTATTGAATTTGAGCGTTGCTTTTGCTTTGAAAATTGTTAGGACGTAATTCGTTAACTACCTAAAATAGGCCATTTTGGTAAAAAAAAATGAACTTGTTTTAAATGTGGCCGATTTTTTAGTACCCGTTTAGGGCACTCAAAAT
Organism: Bidens hawaiensis; assembly: GCF_021521415.1. Classification (NCBI taxonomy): domain Eukaryota; kingdom Viridiplantae; phylum Streptophyta; class Magnoliopsida; order Asterales; family Asteraceae; genus Bidens; species Bidens hawaiensis. The sequence continues at coordinate 128,006 of NW_027497803.1, read as the reverse complement.
CTCGGAGACGGCCCTTAGCATCCACATCGGGCACCATGGCCCGGGGTCTGAACACACATGGCACACCACGGACGGAGGAAGGTGCGGACGCAACCGTTGTGGAGGCGGTGGTTGTACTTCACGTCCGGGACTGCAAACCCTGCAGCGGATGGAAACGTGGGCCCTACCAAAGACCAAATTAAAAAGAAATAATCTTGAAGAGATAAAGTTAAAGAAGAAATTGATGGCTTATTTTATTTATGATTTGTAGATTGAAATTGAAAAATATATGAAGCCATATTAGAGAACCAATAAACTGAAACGATGGAGGCTGAGGAAGGGAATTAGGTTAAAAATATATTAGGGTGTATATTTTAATTTCTTTTTTCACTCTTTATTTAACTAATTTATATTCTTCATTCTTATTTTTATAGGTTTAGCAAAACTGACCCTAAACTTTTACAACCTTTACAATGTATTTTTTTTTCTCTCCTTTTCTTTTACCTTTTCTTTAACTAAATTGAATGCATATTTTAATGGCTAGAAGTTAAAAATAAATAAATAAATAAATATATAATAATTTCTATAAATTTTATCACACACATAACATACAAAAACACGAAATTTCTTATGTTCTTTAATACTTTATTTTTAAATTTATATTTTAAATGTTTTTTCTTTCAAAATATATATTTTTTAAATGTTTTTTTTTCAAAAATTGTATTTTTTAATTTTTTTTTAAAAAGTTGTATTTTTTAAATGCTTTATTTTCAAAAGTTGTATCTTTTAAATATTTTTTATAACATTTAAATATATGCAAAATATAAAAACTAAATTTCTTATAAAAGTAATCTAGTTAAATATGAATTAATTGTAAAGGTGAGTGATGATGTGGCGGTTTGTGGAAGTTTGTTGTTGTGAAAAAAATTTAAGGTTTTGAGAAAAGTTTGAAATCTGATGTGACGATAATATGACGGTTTGTAGAAGTTTTCTGTTGCAGATGCTCTTAGACGTTGCCTTCAAAAGAACGTAAATGACACACCATCTATTTATGGGCAAGGAAAAAACAAAAGCATAAAACGAGGGTGGTAAAAAATAGGGGCGTAGGCTAGGGTGATGAGCTTTATCGACGCTTTTAATGGCTTTTATGTGTTCCTATTTGTCGTTGCCTTCAACTTTACAGTCAGTCTCCTTTGGTCAAAGTCAACATACAGTGACTCTATTTTTTATTTAATGTGCTTCTTGCGCAATTAAAACTACTATATTTAACAAAAATCATAAATATATCTACTTATTTGATCGTATATTTACAATTACAAGTATGTTGGTGCTTTAGTCGTTGTAATATTTGTATCAGTTGTTGTACGTCCATTTAACGTGTTGTAAATTGTTGCATCGTGTGCTATTATGTTCTTCGCTGAAAATGTATGATGTTAAATTTTTTTTGTGTTTTGTTTCTCTTTCTTATATTCACCATCACTCTATTGTTTGAGAGGACATGCGTCGGTCTCTTATTTAGGGGGTGTTTGGATGAGCTTTTAAATTTGCTTATTTATTGATTTTTTTTTTTGAAAAACAAAAGACACTTTTAAAAACTCTATTTTGAAGCTTTTTTAGAAGCATTACCAAACATATTTTAATTTTTAACAAACAAATATAGCAAATAAGCAAGTTTTATAAGATCACTCAAACACCCCCTTAATATTCATAAATGGTTGTCAGGTTCTAGTTCGAAACCCTATATGGCGGTGTTGTGGACATGTGGCGATGCAGTGTTCGGTTGGTTGATTTGCCATTACCGACCACAAGTTATTTAAAAATAATCACTATTATGGTTAATTTAAATAATAAAAAAAAATAAATAGTTTATCGAAGAGCTTTTATTAGCTTCATAAAAAAATGTGTTTTGAATAGGGCATGCCCCGCTCACGATGCATCCGAAGCAGTGCTAGGTGGACATGAAGATGAGGTGACCAGTAACTAGCAAGTGTGATTCATAACACATAGTCTAAGGGGGTGTTTGTTTTTTCTTCAAACATCTTCAAGGGAGCTAATGTCTGCAGGCGCGCAGACATTACCCTTGAAGACTGTTTGTTTTTTTTCTTAAAACAGATCTGAAGTTATCTTCTTTCATCTTAAAAGAAAAGCAAGGAAATCTTGCTTAAAACATCTTCACAAAAAAACCCTACTCTTCTCCCTTTGCAGCCACCCTCTCATCCACTGCTCCTACCACCGTCCGCCAACACCACCACCCACCGTACGCCGCCACCACCACCCCCGTACCCCGCCGCCACCGTCCACCACCATCCACCGCCACCACCACCGTCCACCACCCACCATCCATCACCACCACCGTCCACCACCCACCATCCATCACCACCACCGTCCGCCACCACCACCACCATCCATCACCACCACCGTCCACCACCCAGCATCCACCACCGCCACCACCACCACCATCCATCACCGCCACCACCACCGTCCACCACCCACCATCCATCACCACCACCGTCCGCCACCACCACCACCATCCATCACCACCACCGTCCACCACCCAGCATCCACCACCGCCACCACCACCACCATCCATCACCGCCACCACCACCGTCCACCACCCACCATCCATCACCACCACCGTCCACCACCCACCATCCATCACCACCACCGTCCGCCACCACCACCACCATCCATCACCACCACCGTCCACCACCCACCATCCATCACCACCACCATCCATCACCACCACCACCATCCATCACCGCCACCACCACCACCACCATCCATCACCCACCACCACCACCATCCATCACCACCACCGTCCACCACCAACCAAAACCATCCATCACCACCACCCATTGTCCACCACCACCATCCACCGCCACTACCCACCGTCCGCCGCCACTACCACCATCCACCACCACCACCTTCCACCACCCACCAAAACCAAATCGGCATGGCAAGCAAAGACTAAAAACTAGATGTAACTTGAATAAATGACTTCTATCTTGTGAGATAAGTTTGACAGTTATGCAGACAGTATCAGCTTATAAAAACAAACAGTCTTATATTTTCAGCTTGCAGATCTTCAGACCACATCTTCAGTTGCAGACATGAAAACAGATGAAATCAGCTTGCAGACAGTTTATGTCTGCAAAAACAAACAGCACCTAACTGGTGCCTGTGATTGTAGGTCTTAAGCATATAAGAGCTTTGTTAACGTAAATATTTATGGATAATTCAACAAATAAAGTGAATCGCTAAGATGACAATATAATTTGGATTGTTGTAGTGAGAATGAGATGTGTACAAATTGTTCATATATCTTGGGAATATCTTTATTATGTATAAAAGTAAAAACTCATGCATATATTTTTTTATAAAAGATATAATGATTTTAGTGTCTCTTAAAAAAACAACTATTTTTTATCATAAAAAGATAAAATTTGTAAAGCGATTTTCAGTAGAAAATAAAGGATATTTTAATTAATATTAAAAGAAAAGTTAGTGTAAGAAATTTAACTTTAAGAGATGTCACGCGCTTGCGGGGCTTTTGATGGTGACAGAACCGAGGTGAGTTTGGGTTCGGTTTGTTCACTTGTCTTGAACGCGTGTAGGTTTTTAGTGAGGGCAGAAAGAAGGAATGAAGCACACGCGCGGGTGGAGAGATTGGTGGTAGTGGTTTGAACTCCGACTCTTATCATTCGGTTAGTCACGTGTCCTCTTGGATTCTTTGTGTTTTGGCTTCAAGACCGCCCATGTGACAACACCCATCGGATTTGCCCCTTGTTTTCTAGGTTAATTACCAAAATACCACATCTTTGTCACTAGCTACTTCAACGGCTAATACCTAACGCTGTCTCTATCAAAGAAAATATTTAATACTTAATTTCAATCATTAGCAAAGTATCTGGAACCTTGTTTTTATCTGTTTTCATAATAATAATAATAATAATAATTTTTATTATTAGATTTACTAAATTTTTTAACTAATGCACAATGTGACCGGCTCAACAAATGTGGATAACTAAATCGAAACAAATTTTGTGATATTTTCATGAAAATTGTTAAGAAAAAAGTTGCTTTTTAAAAGTTTTGAAATCATAAACTATACTTTAATAACTGTCGAAGCACGAAATGAATCTTACCTGATCCATGACGATGTTTCCACGGATTTTGAGATGAACGAACCACGTCTTGATCTTCTTCTTCTTCTGCGCCTGTGACCTGCAATGGTTTTCGGGGGAGTGGAGGTGACTGCTAAGATATCCTGAGGATTTCTTGTTCACAGACACAAAAAGGTGGTGGTGGCTCTTATTGAGCATGACCCTTGATAAGGAGGTGGAGACCTCCTTATATAGAGTCTCATGGCCACCATCATGGTACCCTAATGGGCCTAGCCCAGTTAGGGTTACCTCCACAAAACCCCCTCGGCCCAATAACGTTGTATTAGTCCATGTAATAAAATAAGCCAAACATAATAGATTTAGGGTCGTAGAACCGGGTTTTAGTACCATACCCCTACAATAACAACCAAATATGCCGCCACACCAATATATTACTTTGATTTACTTTACCCATTATAATATATCTACTTATAATGTTTTTCTTCTTTTTGAAATTTGGGTCTTAATTAAGTGTGGGCATAAAGCCATAACTTATTTCGTTATTCCACGAGCCACCCATGATGCCATCCTTTGTGGTTTATGCGAGAGGCCTTGTTACGGTTGCAACGGAGGGCACAAGGATCACTACACAGCATTGGGCGCAAGTGGTCTAGCGGTGTGAGGCCGGGTTGGTTTGTTTTTATGAATATTTAAGAATATTAATTCAATAGTTTTTCTTTATCACATCTTATCATCACATTTCACTTGAGCACAACAAATACCTTTCGGTGTGAGATGTGAAACATTCCAATGCCTACATGACACGTTTTAAACCACGCTTAATTCTTACCACAACGAATGGCCTAATGGTCTTAAACAAAATCAAAGCAAACTACGTTTTTGTGGATGAGGAGCCTAACAAAGTTACAGTCTCTAAAATGATGGGTGTGACGTAATTTTTGGTACCCAAACTTAGGTATGTATACTCTTTTTGTTGTTTCTAGTTTCTGGCTAGAACTCCATTTCTTGATAAAATGTTATTATAGAAAAGAACCTAGTTGAAAAATATTAAGTAGTTTGATGATGCAATGGAATTACAGGCTTTAAAATAGTTAGAACCGAGCCCGAGTCAAAGCTTCATTAGACTTGGCTCGGCCCGTGAAAATTACGAGAGCATGAGTTAGGTTAGTTTTACTTAATATCACATGAGCTAACTTAGCTCTTTTGAAGTTTGAGGCTGGCCCGGAGTCGACTCACTATTAGTTATTTATTAGTTTATATACATTTTTGTTATTCATATATACATCAACTATAAATTTTATACTTAACATAGTATATATTATTAAAATATGTTTATCATAATGTTCATAAAAATTATAAATGCAGGCTCGTCACGAGCGTCTTGCTCGTTTACACTCCCCTTGGCTGTCGCTAGGGGTGGCAACCTTGACCCAAACCATTCCAAATGGGTCAATTTGAGTTGTTTTAAAATTCAAATGGGTTGAATTGGGTCATAGGTTTTAATTAAATGGGTCAAAATGGGTCACTTGAAATTCCACATTCTTATTTTTGGGTCAAAATGGGTTGACAAATTTAACTACATGGGTCGATGTGGGTTAGTGTATTAAGGAAAAGTGACATGTTTGGGTTGAAATGGGTTTTAGATTGGAACGATATCGGTTTATGTTTCGGCTCGGATCAGCTTTCGTGCCGACACGAGTTTTAGCACTGAACGGGTTGGGTTTCGGTTTCTTTCGAGTTTTCGCACTAGACGGGTCGATTAAGGTTTTTGATTCGTTTTCGTCGACATTTCGGTTTCGGTTAATTTGTCGAGGTTTTTTTTTTTTTTTTTTTTGATGAACGAGGTTAACGGTGAAAATTTTTGGTTTTTTTACTTTATTTGTTTTTTTTGAATTTTTTTTTGAGGGATTTTGATCTTAATAGAAATCATCAAAAAATATTCAAAAAAATTAACAAAAAAATCATAACTCAAAAAATTAAACAAAAATAAAAAATGTAAAAAAACTAAAACGTTTCGTCCGTTGTCCTCGTTCAAAAAAAATCGACAAATTAACCGAAACTGAAATGTCGACAACAACGAAACAAAAACATGCTGAAACAAGCTGTTAAGTGATGAAAGGAACTGAAAAATCGCTAAAGCAAGCTGTTAAGTGCTGAAACAAGCTGAAAAATCGCTTAAACGAGCTATTTGATGCTAAAACGAACTGAAAAATCGCTTAAACGAGCTGTTACGTGCTGAAATGAACTGAAAAATCGCTTAAACAGGCTGTTACGTGCTAAAACGAACTGAAAAATTGCTTAAACGAGCTGTTACGTGCTGAAAGGAACTAAAAAATTTCTTAAACAAGCTGTTACGTGCTGAAAGGAACTGAAAAATTGCTTAAACGAGCTGTTACGTGCTGAAACGAACTGAAAAAATCGCATAAACGAGCTGTTACGTGCTGAATCGAACTGAAAAATCGCATAAACGAGCTGTTATGCGATGAAACGAACTGAAAAATCGCTTAAACGAGCTGTTACGTGATGAAACGAACTGAAAAATCGCTTAAACGAGCTGTTACGCGCTGAAACGAACTGAAAAATCGCTTAAACGAGCTGTTACGCGCTGAAACGAACTGAAAAATCGTTTAAACGAGCTGTTACGCGCTAAAAAGAACTGAAAAATAACTTAAACTAGCTGTTACGCGATGAAACGAACTAAAAAATTGCTAAAACGAACTGTTACGCGCTGAAAAGAACTGAAAAATCGCTTAAACGAGCTGTTACGCGATGAAACGAACTAAAAAATCGCTAAAACGAGCTGTTACGCGCTGAAACGAACAGAAAAATCGCTTAAACGAGCTGTTACGCGATGAAACGAACTGAAAAATCGTTAAACGAGCTGTTACGCGCTGAATCGAACTGAAAAATCGCTTAAACGAGCTGTTACGCGCGGAAACGAACTGAAAAATCGCTTAAACGAGCTGTTAGACGCTGAAACGAACTTTAAAATCGCTTAAACGAGCTGTTACGTGCTGAAACGAACTGGAAAATCACTTAAACGAGCCGTTACGCGCTGAAACGAACTGGAAAATCGCTTAAACGAGCTATTTGATGCTAAAACGAACTGAAAAATCGCTTAAACGAGCTGTTACGTGCTGAAATGAACTGAAAAATCGCTTAAACAGGCTGTTACGTGCTAAAACGAACTGAAAAATTGCTTAAACGAGCTGTTACGTGCTGAAAGGAACTAAAAAATTTCTTAAACAAGCTGTTACGTGCTGAAAGGAACTGAAAAATTGCTTAAACGAGCTGTTACGTGCTGAAACGAACTGAAAAATCGCATAAACGAGCTGTTACGTGCTGAATCGAACTGAAAAATCGCATAAACGAGCTGTTATGCGATGAAACGAACTGAAAAATCGCTTAAACGAGCTGTTACGTGATGAAACGAACTGAAAAATCGCTTAAACGAGCTGTTACGCGCTGAAACGAACTGAAAAATCGCTTAAACGAGCTGTTACGCGCTGAAACGAACTGAAAAATCGTTTAAACGAGCTGTTACGCGCTAAAAAGAACTGAAAAATAACTTAAACTAGCTGTTACGCGATGAAACGAACTAAAAAATTGCTAAAACGAACTGTTACGCGCTGAAAAGAACTGAAAAATCGCTTAAACGAGCTGTTACGCGATGAAACGAACTAAAAAATCGCTAAAACGAGCTGTTACGCGCTGAAACGAACAGAAAAATCGCTTAAACGAGCTGTTACGCGATGAAACGAACTGAAAAATCGTTAAACGAGCTGTTACGCGCTGAATCGAACTGAAAAATCGCTTAAACGAGCTGTTACGCGCGGAAACGAACTGAAAAATCGCTTAAACGAGCTGTTAGACGCTGAAACGAACTTTAAAATCGCTTAAACGAGCTGTTACGTGCTGAAACGAACTGGAAAATCACTTAAACGAGCCGTTACGCGCTGAAACGAACTGGAAAATCGCTTAAACGAGCTATTTGATGCTAAAACGAACTGAAAAATCGCTTAAACGAGCTGTTACGTGCTGAAATGAACTGAAAAAATCGCTTAAACAGGCTGTTACGTGCTAAAACGAACTGAAAAATTGCTTAAACGAGCTGTTACGTGCTGAAAGGAACTAAAAAATTTCTTAAACAAGCTGTTACGTGCTGAAAGGAACTGAAAAATTGCTTAAACGAGCTGTTACGTGCTGAAACGAACTGAAAAATCGCATAAACGAGCTGTTACGTGCTGAATCGAACTGAAAAATCGCATAAACGAGCTGTTATGCGATGAAACGAACTGAAAAATCGCTTAAACGAGCTGTTACGCGCTGAAACGAACTGAAAAATCGCTTAAACGAGCTGTTACGAGCTGAAACGAACTGAAAAATCGCTTAAGCGAGCTGTTACGCGCTGAAACGAACTGAAAAATCGCTTAAGCGAGCTGTTACGCGCTGAAACGAACTGAAAAATCGCTTAAACGAGCTGTTTCGCGCTGAAAAATCGCTTAAACGAGCTGTTACCCGCTGAAACGAACTGAAAAATCGCTTAAACGAGCTGTTACGCGATGAAACGAACTGAAAAATCGCTTAAACGAGCTGTTAAGTGCTGAAACGAACTGAAAAATCGCTTAAACGAGCTGTTACGCGCTGAAACGAACTGAAAAATCGCTTAAACGAGCTGTTACGCGCTGAAACGAACTGAAAAATCGCTTAAACGAGCTGTTAGGCGCTGAAACGAACTGAAAAATCGCTTAAACGAGCTGTTACGCGCTGAAACTAACTGAAAAATCGCTTAAATGAGCTGTTTCGCGCTGAAACGAACTGAATAATCGCTTAAGCGAGCTGTTGTGTGCAGAAACGAACTGAAAAATCGCTTAAACGAGCTGTTACGCGCTGAAACGAACTGAAAAATCGCTTAAACGGGTTTTTACCCAAACCCGTTTTGACCCGTTCCAACCTTGACCCGTTATAACCCGAACCTGTTGACCCTAACCCGTTCCGACCCGAACCAAAACAACCCTTTTTTTACGTGACCCGTTTCGACCCTAACCCGTTTCAACCCTAACCCGTTCCGACCCATGACCCGTTTTGACCCAACCCAACCCATTTGCCACCTCTAGCTGTCGCCAATTGAGATAAATTAGGGTGTAGACCCATTCGATATCAAATGTGAACGTTATTGCAAAATAAAAAAAAAACCTTTATAAGAAAAACACAAGTGAGGACGTAATGCGAGACACCCTAACTCATACTCACATGGTGCATGTGCTCATGCCGTAGGGGATAATGTGGTGTTTTTATAGCGCGCTTGGCACTTCACATCACCTAGGGCACTTGAGACTCGCTTTTGTAAGTTTTACCAAAGGGCAATAAACCCAATGGTATCTCGGTGTGCAACATGATGCCCTCTTGTTTAAAGATTGAGGGTTCGAGTCTTGTTCTTTACTTAACTCGATGGAAACAGAGATGGTGTGAGAAAGGATAATTCCATTACTTTTAATGATTGCATGTTTATATTTTAGCTAACCCATTCATATTTGTTTGATTGAAAATCATTGGAAACAAAAAGGCCATAAGATTGAAGAATGAAGGTGATAAAATAAAGGTTGTTGCTTTAATGGATTTCCTTCCATATACTCTTTATGGTCGCATGTCTAGTGTAAACTATAATGTACATAATTGTGAAGTACAACTAGTAGATTATATGGGTGTATGAATTGTTGAATTGAATAATTAATATTAACTGAACAACAATATTTACATCGATTAAAACATGATAATTGTCTTTAGAGTTGATACTAATTCGTGTTAGCAAAAAATAAAACACACATAATTCTATAAGAAAATATGTGTTCAACTTTGTTAATAATAAAGAAAGGAACCCTAATTTTGATCATGTTAAAAGTACAAAATCATGTTATCAATTATGGCAAGACATCAAGATATATGTCATCATCATCAAGAAATCAGTTATATCAACACATCAATATATGTCGAGTGATTCATTGGGAATCCGATACATGCTAGAATTGTTCAGTAAGATCAATATTCGGTTCACACATCACTGAAAACGTTGTCAATCGTTGTTATTTGGGCACACGGTTCCAATACCGGATAAAAGGTTAAAATTACTGAAATTTAAATCTTTTACTGGATTTTGTTTTAAAGTTCACATGTTTCCTTTGCAAAAGATATTTTTTAAGAAATGTTAAAACCCCAACATAATCCTCCTATCTTGGTTCATATTTTTCTTAAACTTATCCCAAAACAAACTTTGATTATGTTTTTTAAGAAACTTTATGCCCATGTTACCATTATGTATACTATTCAATAGATTTATAATCAAATTCAAATCTAATTTGATCTATATTATTCAACATGTTCGTTTGCTAAATTGATATGCAGTAAGGTAAAATAACTGGTGCAAGATTCCAGGGGCTACATGTAAAGAAATCATGAAGATTACTAGCTTTCCCCTCTCTCTTATCATCCATCCAAGTTTAAAGATCAAATATGTTATCAACATGGTGTTTTGTGGTGCATTTGGCTCGGTAGAAAGTAGAAACAAACAAGTCTTTAATGCAAAAGCTATACGGACTAACAACGACACTTTTAAAGTTATCAAAGCCTTATCTTTCATGTTGATAACAAACAATGGTAAGATGAAGGATATCATGACATGTGGTGTAGTTTTGTTTTTTTGATCTTTTTGCCCTTTGGGCCGGTGTCCGGTGTTTATACCGTTTTTTGTATGCATTGCTAGCTTTTCCCTTTTATAATATTTTCGCCATAAAAAATAAGTCATATTAATTTCAAGGGATTATTTCCCTTGAAGACTTAGGCTTAATCCTCACATACAACACTTTGGAGATGACATGGGTGACTCAATGATAAAAGACCGAGATCGTTGTAATCTGATTAGCGTTTTCGGTACCAGTGGTCAAGTTTTGAGTTTCGGTAGGGGTGTGCACGGTTCGGTTACTAGCATTAACCGAACCGAATCGATCGATTATTAGCTCGGTTTGATTAATTTCGGTTAATAACCGATATCAAACATGGAGTAATATTTTGCTTAAAATACATGAAATGGATGCTTAAATACATGAAATGATGGTATGACTATATGAAATGAAGATATAGATATATGAAATCGAGATAATTAGTACATTGAACGGAGATATAAATAAATAAAAATGATAGTATTAAACTATTAATACGTATAGTACATGAAATAGAGGAAGAAAAGTTGAAAAATATGAAAAACAAATGAATAGTTCGGTGTGATTCGGTTAATTTCGGTTGTTGGTTTTCGGTTCGATTCGGTTATTTCTCACCCCTAGTTTCCCGTACTGGTACTGGTATTCCTCGAATTTTGCATGAAATATCGGTACCAAGCCAAACAATACAGTACTAATACCGGTACCAAATATTTTGGATTTTCTGGAACAATACTGGTTAGTATCCCGAGCTCATCCCCTACCTGAGGGCATCCGGATTCACCACAAGTGAATCTTCAAGTGGGTGATTTTTCTGAAACGGAAGATAACTTAAAGGCACTTAAAGGCTCCGTAAGTTATGACCCGTACGAAATAACTACATAATTCTCTCTTTTTCTTTGTTAAAAAAAATCACTTTGAAGAGATAATAAGATTTTTGGTGAAAACCCCAAGAAAAAGGGAAACAATAAAGGCAGGAGTAAGGCTGAGGGGTGTGGGGGGTTTTAATGGGGGCTCTAACCAATAATATTATGACGTGTGGCAGAGAGAGAAACTGGATAAGGGGAGTGTTGGAGCCCCCGTTGGAGCCCCTGGCCCTGGTGTGGAGGGGCTCCAGCAGGGGCTCTAACAAATTTTTTTTTATTTTTTTATAAATATATTCAAACAACGTATTATTAAAAAAACTCGTAAATTATTAAAAAAAAACACACATTAATAAAAAAAACACATTAATATCTAAAAATAAAATAAAAATTAAAGTATTAAAAAAAAACATTATTCTTATTCTTCGGCTTGGTCTTCTTCGATCAACCTCTTTCGGATACGTTCCTTTTGCTTTTCCAATAGCATTTGATCGACCGGATTTAGGTTACTGAAGTCTCTAGTAAGAAAGTCCAAATCTCTCATTCGACTTTTTTCCTTTTTGTCATAAGAGACCACCTCCATGGTTTTGTTGAATTTATTGAGGGATTCAACAAGATTGGCGATGTTTACGGCTTCCCCCTCAGCCGGTTTTTTCCCCTTGGCGTCCCTTCCCAATGGCCGCCTCCTCGGCGGTGAAGACGTTTCCGCCTCCGCAATGTTTAGGTCGAATCCAACGCGGCAATCCGACCCGGTTGAAGTGCTATACGCTCCAGACGAACTAGTTTTAGTCCGTTTCGCCCTTACTTCCGCATCAAAGTCCGGCGCCACCAGCTCAACCCACTTGGAACACCTTTTCAACCTCTCCCACAACAATAAATCGTCTCACGTCTTCACCATCCCATACCTCCGCAAACACTCCTGCTTCCACTCTTCGACCGTGATATTGTAAACCGCCAAATCATCACTGCCACTTGGTCTCATACGACCGCTGTTCCTGTTGAAAAGATTAGTAAACAAGCCGACAAATTTTCTGATTTCGGACCACCGACCCGAAATCATATCGGCGTTCCGCTCTGTACTCCCAACGAGCATGTAGAACGTCTCCCTAACCTTTGTCCAAAAAATTTTGCTCTTTTGGTAGTCGGCTGCAAAATGAATAAATAAATTAGATTTCCATTTAACTTTTTTATTAAAAATCATTTTTAAAAACGTTAAAACAATTACCGCAACGCCGATCCTTAGAAATGATTATCTAAGCCCGACACAAGGCTTCCTTCTCATCCGATGACCACGGAGTGGCTTTCCGTTTCGTCCTCGGAGTCGAAGCCAATTGTTTGGTTGCTTGCTTCTTCATCCCGTCATCTATTCCACTCACATTGTCCCAGTGGCCACTAACTACAGGGAGTAAGTCTAACCCTCCATGGACACCGATAAACCATCCACCCAGCTCTTCTTCTGTTTCAACTCCTCATCCTCCATGAAGATATCATCATCAAGGTCAGTTCTCAGTCCAGCTCGTACCGGATACTCTCGCGAACCACCACCACCCATCACTCTTTCAACCTCACTCAGCCGCAGGCTCAGTAAGAGCCGCAGCATCAGAGGCGGCGCTGCATCTCCGGCGATATTTCCGTAACCGGAAAGAAAAGAGGGTCTGGGTTTGATAACCCGGAACCATCTTCCCCTAAAGTCACCTGTATCGGTCAGGTTCGGGTCAAGACCCGAAAGAAGCATGTTAAAAATGTCAGAAGCTTATCAAGTCGACGGAAATTGGAGTATTCACGTAGTCAAAGGCAGAGGAATAACAATAATAGTATTAACAGTAGTAATACTATTAATAATAATAATAATGGTAATAATCAGAGATGGGTTCACATACCAATGACGATATGTGAAGCTTTGAGGACTAGCTGTTTGTTTCCTTGCCGGGCTTCGAATGAGGAGAAGAAGGCGGGGTCCACACGGTGGGTGGTGGCGTTGCAGGACGGAGAGGTTGAAATAGTGGCCGGGGATGATGACGTGGAGGAGGTGGGTGGGAGTGTACGGAGGCATCATGTGTTTGATGACTTGGAGATAGTGGAAGACGTCGTACTGGGAAGTGAGGTGAAGAGTGTGGGTGTTGACGTCATACCGCCTAAGAATGCTTTGTTGTTGATGAGGGGTAGATCTGATCCTGTAAAGGTGGAGGCTTTAGCGAACCAGTTATTGGAAGAGAAACATGAAGAAGAGATTGATTTTGAAGAGAAATTAATGGAGGAGAACAAAATTATTGAAGATGTTGAGGTGGAAGATCAAAAGGTGATGGTTTTGGATGATATTAATGATGCAGAAGAAATTAATATGGAATTGGAGATGAATCAGAGTGTTGTAGAAGAGGAAGAAAAACAGGAAATGGTGGAGAAACAGAGTATGGAAGAAGAAGAAGATAATCAAGAACAGAGCATGGATATTAATGAAGAAGATGTTAAAAAACAGAGCATGGAAATGAATGAAGAAGAAGAAGAATATCAAGAACAGAGCATGGAAATCAATGAAGATGTTAAAAAACAGAGCATGGAAATGAATGAAGAAGAAGATAAAGAACAGAGTATGGAAATTAATGAAGAAGAAGAAAGTTATTTTATTGGGAATTTGTTTGAAGAAAATGCAGATGAAGAACAAGAAGTTGAAGAAGAAGATTCAGATTCTGATATGAAGGATGCTCTGGAAGTATTGTTCGAAGATATTGAAGAAACTGAAACAGGGGAGTCAAACATAGAACAAATTAAGCAATTTGTAGAACAAATTGAAACAGATGAGTTGATATTAGAAGAAATCAAGCAGTTTGAGGAAGTGAATGATGGAAGGTTGACAGAGTTTACAGAAAAATCTGAAGCAGTGGAGTCAAAATTAGAAGAAATTAAGCATTTTGATGAAGGAAATGAAGAAGTCTTTACACAGTTCACAGAAAGCTATAAGCTATGAAACAGAGGAGTCAAAATTAGAACAAGTCAAACATTTTGAAGAAGAAATTGAAGAAATGTTGACTGAATTTATAGCAAGATCTGAAACAGAGGAGTCAAAATCAGAAGTCAAAGATTTTGTAGAAGAAAATGAAGAAATGTTGACAGAATTCACACCAAAATCTAAGATACTAGAGAGAGAAAATGAGGAGAGAGAGAAAATCGAATCATTGCCGGAATGTTTGTTGTTGATGATGTACGAACCCAAATTATCAATGGAGGTTTCGAGGGAGACATGGGTTTGTCGTAACGACTTCATCCGAAGTCACTCCTGAAGGAAGAAGCCGCCAGCTGAATCAATTGATGAATCAAAGGTGGTGGGTCAAACTTCGTGTTCAATTGCAGCATCGGATTCAATGATCGCAATGTTAGAGCAGAAGCTGGTGAGCACGATGGGGTTCGAGCCTTTGGCGCTGACCAGGTGTAAGTCGGAGCCAGTGAGAAGGGGACGAGAGACGTGTTGCTTGCAGAACCAGCTTGAGCCGCCTCGTAGAGCTTCATTTGGGGTGGGCATGGCTGGGTTAGCCGGTTAGGTCTTTGTGGGTCATGGAAAACGTGGTTTGTGGAGTGTGGGTTTGGTTAGATTCCTATCAGGTACTTTGAAACAGGTTTGTGCTAGATTTTGTTGTTTGAATTGTAGAATCAAGGTAGTTAATTGTAGTGTACAAGTGTTTTATGTTGTTATGATGCGAATTAGATGAATTTTTAATAATAAAATAGGAGTTTTTGAATCATGTGGTACGAAATGTTGAATAAAAGTGTGTTCAGTTCAAGTTAGTGAGGGTGTTACTGTATTAGTGAGTGATAGTAAACTTAGACGTTTTAAAAAATTAGACGTTTTTGGAATAAATATTTATTAAAATAGTGAACTTTGAGATATATTTACCAATTTAGACGAAAACTTTACTTATCTTTTTTTATTTTACTAAAAAAGGATCTATTCCATCATTGTTCACTCTCAACTTCCGGGGAAAGAAGGGTAAATTCCAAACCGGCAACACCATTGTTGTTTACGGTTAAAGCATTGCTGGTGTTCTAGTTGAAGCCAATAGCAACACCATTACTCTATGTAGTCATTCGATATGAATCCAATTACAAAAGCCATAATTTTTGCCCTAACCTGTGACGCCGCTATGTAACTATGTTAGCCGCTGTTCTTCCTCTAATCTGACAAACAAAGTACGATGACCATACTCAATATACAACCTTTATAAGACTATCCTCTATGGTTGATCAAAAAATGCTATGATTGTGGCTAGATTGTGGCAAAAGGTACTACACTACTACATATCTATATTATTTTTCTGATATATTCGGGCTTAGATTGTTGACTCTTGGGCTTTTGAAGTGCTTTTTAAGTAGTAATCTATTCTCTAAATAGACTTATTAAAACTCAGAAAAAAAGGCCGGTCCAAACCCAATGAAGCCTGCCAAACTAGCAATATAATTGACAAGTTGAGCGTAGATGCAAAAAACATATACTTTCGGGTATGCTCTTTCTTCTAAGTTTGTGTGATCTTCAGTTCCATCACATTTAAACTGTTAGGTAATTTTTAAATATAGTAATATTATATAAGCTTCTAAACGAACCAAGTGAACATGACCAAAAAATGTTTGTGTTCATTCTTTAACTTTAACTGGACAGGCAATTAAACGAACATGGGTTTTCTTGTTTGTTTTTATTTGCGAAGAAAATCAACGTGTTTATGTTCGTTCGTTAAAAGTTAAACACCGTGGTGAACGTAACCGAACGAACAAAACTAAATATAGATGAAAAAACATAACTAAGTTAAAACCAATTAAAAGTAAACGTGAATAACACCACAACAATGTGTTTGACCTAAAAAGTTATTAAAGCTAGACTAAATTGTTACGAGCCTAAAAAACCTAGATGAATGTATTAAGACACGTAAATGAATGAGCATAAGCAAGCGTAAATTAGTAATTGAAGAGGTAGGTCCCAGCAGAGCCCAGTTGGACCCGCAAGACTCACCTTGAAGAGGAACGTCTGCGCAAGGACCAACTGGTTCCGCATGACCCACCATGCTCAGGGATGAAGACCTTACGCGCAGTACGCCAGCTGTTCCAGCAGGAAAAGCCTCCCAATGGTGAAGTACCCCGCCTGTTCCCGCAGCTGCGGATACAAGCCATCAGGGAAGGCTACCAGCACTAATAGCAAGACTACACGCACAAGGCACTAACCCAATAATTCAGTAATGTCACCTGAAGGAATGAGCAAGGCGGGAATACTCCCGCCCAAATGAGCCAGTCCGTATGCTTCTGGAAGATCTTTTGTACTATACCTGCCAAGGTATGGACAAAATAGACAAGATCTGACCAAAGCAGCCCATGAACCAATCACAGGGTGACAGCTCACCGACAACAGTACGAGGAGGAGCATGCTCTAGTACTTAATGTCACTATCAGCCGCTGCCTACTCACCAACCCTCATCGTGGCACGTACATAGCCTGCAGTTGGTGGAAAAGGAATAGTACACAGCCGGCCATGTCACTATCAGCCGCTGCCTACCCACCAACCACCAGCATGGCACGTGCGCAGCCCACAGTTGGTAGAAAAGGAATATTATACAGCTGGCTGTACCTGCTTGGAAACCTACCTTCGGCTATAAATACTCCAACACCTTGGAACGGTATTATCATCTTATCTTCTCTCTAGCTATTTCTCTCAATATACACTTATATTCAGAGCAATCTAGTCTGATTCTCACGCCGGAGGGTGGTCACAAGGAGGAACCCCCCCTTCTCAGTGACGAGCTCACGGTGTTTGTTTTGCAGGACAGCCGAAGAACAACCATCTTTGCCGGACCTAACACTCGTGGGAAACATCTACTTAACCCTCAGATTATCCGTAATCTGCCAGGGTCACTTAGTGTTTCTTCATTGGCGCCATCCGTGCATAAAAGCTACAACTAATTCTTTTTCAGTTTTTTCAAAACTTCTGGAAAGATGGTTAAAGTTACTCCGGTCCCAAGGCCAGCGAGTGACCAAGAAACCCCGGTAACCACAACCCCAGCCACTGGGGGGAACACCGGCGAGTATACAAATTTTACGAACACTGCCCCGGTTACCCGAGCCGGGGCAAGTGCAGTAAACAATCATCCCCTGGGATTCATTGATACCCAGGTGGAAAGACAACAGACGAGGCTCCCCCGCCAAACACTTGAACAAGTTAAAGCGTGGGCGGAAGCACGTCAGAAGGAATTCCAAGCTGAGTTGGACGAACGCTTACGTTCCATCCAACAGGCTGACGAATTTGGAAGCACTCGACAACAGCTCAACATGAGCAGTGAGTGCGAGTACTCGGACGATGATCGGGAGGAATCCGACACCGACGCGAACCCTCGCCATAGGGCGAAAGGGAAGCGTAAGGAAGCGGACTTCCAACCGAGAAGAAATTTTGGAGAAACCTTCAAACCAAGAAACGCGGGGGGAAACCCACGTGACTTCTCCAAAACCTTTAGACCAACTGTTGCAAACGCGGGAACGTCCAAGTTTGCAAGGAACATTGCGGAAGCAATCGCCCCGAAGAGTGCCAAACAGATGTCCAACATCGGCACTTATGATGGTATATCCGACCCAGACGATCACTTTAACAGATTCATAGCGGGGGCAACCGTCAGCAACTGGACGGAACCCACGTGGTGTTATATGTTCCAGATGACGCTGGTTGGAGCGGCCAGGGCATGGTTTGATCGTTTACCGGTCCACCACATCTATGATTGGGCGGACTTCCAACAAAAGTTCAGCCAACACTTCAGTCAACAGTGGACGATCCTCAACTGCGTTAGGGAGGAGGATGAATCTTTACTAGACTTCATCACTCGCTTCAACTCGAAAAAGCTCAGTCTGGGCACCATAAGCGAAGATCTTGTTCGCGCCGCTTTCATCCAGGGCGCCGAATACCCAGAGCTTATCCGCACGTTGACGGGTAAAGATGGCATGCCATCCACATGGGATGCCATCATGACGGCGGCCAAGCGCTTTACCGAAACGGAAAAGCAACTGGGTAGGGATCTTCCCCAGAGTACACACCTCTACACGCAGAGGACTAGAGAAAACAACGTTCGGACCGCCCGACAAAACAAAAAGAGGAAGCTAGGTATTTGGCAGTCAAGGGTAAACTTTGACACCTCATCCAGCTCTCGCCCTCTAGTAAGCGGAAGGGATAACACGCACCCTTCAAGCCGAAAACACCGGTGGACGCCACTCATCAAAAGCGTCACGGAGATATTCGCCACCGAAAAACTCCCGTGGCCGAAAGCTCCAATGATCCGGCAGCGACCTAATGCGGATCAGAGCAAATTCTGTGACTTCCACGGGACAAAGGGTCACACCACTGAGGAGTGTACATCCTTGAAGGATATTGTTGAAACATTCGACAAGGATGGAAGACTCACACACCTTGTGGCATCAATCAAGAACGGAGGAAGGAATGATAACCGATACAAAGGCAACGGATGAAAGCCCGTTGACATCAGCATCCACATGGTTCATAGTAACATCAGAGGAAGAAAAAGACGAACGACAGAACCATGTGCGTGGAAGGAAGCTGAGGTGCGCTTCCCGCGAGTGCCAGAAGGACCCAGCAAAGAAGGCCCTATCGTCATCAAAAGCCAGCTGGGGCACTACATCACTTCCCGCACTCTTGCTGACAACGGCGCCTCGTCAACGGTTATGTACAGGCAGTTCTTCGACAAGCTAGACGACGAAGACAAGGAACGCCTGGAAATGGTCTACGCCTCGATGGAAGGGTTCGACGGCAGCGCAAACACCCCCTGGGTATCCTATCTTTCCCCGTCACTCTCACGGACGGGAAACACTCCCGCATAGAAGACGTGGACTTCGTCGTAATGAGGAAGCCACGCATACGACATTCTCTTCGGGAGAGACGGGATGGCAAGATTCAATGCAGTGGTATCTTCAGTCCACGGCATGATGGGATGGCCAACAGCTGAGGGTGTGGCGATGATCACCGGTATTCCCCAGGTATGCATCGCATCTGTCTCATCTAAACCCAAACCAAAGATGGCTAAACCAACCATCACCGAACCAGAAGAATGGGCCTTCAATGGCAAATACCCTGACCAGGCTGTTACCATTGGCCCAACAATCACTGATCCTACGCGCACCTTACTCAAACGCTTACTACAGAAAAACGCTGACATCTTCGCGTGGACACCAGCTGACATGACTGGTGTACCCCGAAGTAAAGCAGAGCATAAGCTCAAGTGCGACCCGGCTTTTACGCCAGTCGTACAAAAGCGCAGAGTAATGGGGGCGGAACAAGCTAACGCGTGTAGAACCCAAGTCAAGGAACTCCTTGACGCAGGCATCGTACGCGTTAGCAGATATCAAACATGGGTTGCAAATCCCGTCATGGTACCGAAGTTTAACAAACAATGGTGCATGTGCATAGATTTCAAAGACTTGAACAAAGCATGCCCCAAAAATTGTTACCCGTTACCCGAAATTGATCTTAAGGAAGATTCGTTAGCACCGTTTCGCCTTAAATGCTTCCTTGATGCGTATAAAGGGTACCATCAAATCCACATGGCCGTTGAGGATCAGGACAAAACCGCATTTCGGACGCCCGATGGCACATTTTGTTATCAAATGATGCCATTCGGACTTAAGAATGCTGGGTCCACATATCAACGCCTGATGGACAAAGAGTTTCACGCCCAAATCGGGAGGAACTTGGAAGTCTACATGGATGACTTGGTCATCAAAAGCCCTGACCCAGAAGCGATGTTGAAAGACATCGAAGAAACTTTCAACACGCTCAGAAAGATAAACATGAAGCTCAATCCGAGCAAGTGTTCCATTGGGATGGAAGAAGGGAAGTTCTTAGGAGTCATCGTTACTAAAGATGGCTTCAGAGCGAACCCTGAAAAGGTCGAAGCCATTATCAAAATGGAATCACCTACTACCATCAAGCAAGCCCAGACACTGAATGGACGACTAGTCGCACTTAACCGCTTTTTGGCAAACCATGCGGATAGGTCGTTCCCATTCGTGTCAACATTGAGAAACTGTTTAAAGAAAACGCACTTCCGCTGGACACCAGAAGCGGAAGCAGCTTTTCAGGAAATTCGGTCACGCTTGATCGAACTCCCAATGCTCACAGCACCAGAAGCGAGGGAGGAATTAATCCTATACCTTTCCGCCACAGATAGAGCAACCGGGGCGGTCCTGCTAGTAGAACGGAAAGGCATCCAGATGCCAATCTATTATGTCAGCCGTATCCTAACAGACGTAGAAACCCGGTACTCTACCCTGGAAAAATTAGTCTTAGCACTTGTACAGGCTTCACGCAGGCTAAGACGATATTTCCAAGGTCACCCAATCACCATTCTCACCAACTTCAAACTTGCAAACGTTCTAGGCAAACTCGAATTGTCGGGACGCCTAGCCAAATGGGCAATAGAATTGGGAGAATACGCGATAAAGTACAAACCGAGACCAGCCATAAAAGGCCAGGTCTTAGCCGACTTTATTGCAGAAGTCCCCGCTTCGTGGGAGAATGAGTGCCAGGAGGAGGCTCAACCCTCCCCAGCACAAGACATCGATGATGTCTGGCGACTCTACACTGATGGAGCAGCCATCAACGAGGGTTCAGGCGCAGGGTTGAAACTAACCAACCCAGCAGGTCAAGAATACACTTACGCTATTCGACTGGATTTTCCAAGTACGAATACCGAAGCGGAGTATGAAGCATTCTTGGCCGGGCTGAGAATTGCGCGTAAGATGGGAGTGAAAAACTTGGAAGCCCACGTGGATTCCATGTTAGTAGCAAACCAAATAAACGGGACGTACACGGCCGTGAACGACACAATGGCCCTGTACCTCGCACAAGCAAAAACCCTTATGCGCGATTTTAACGATTGTAAAGTCATACACGTCAAGCGTAGCGAAAACAAATCTGCGGATGCGTTAAGCAAGCTTGCATCGTTAGCCTTCACCCACTTGGGAAAGGACATCCGCATTGAACTCCTTGGGGCACCATCAGTCCCGCACAAGGAAATTTGTGTCATCCAAACCTGCACAGAAACGTGGATGACACCAATAATAAATTACCTTGCGGCGGGTATACTACCAGAGTCAAAAACACATGCAAGAAAACTACGCTGTAAAGCACTGAACTATCAACTCATCGATGACATCTTTTACAGACGTAACTTTCTTGGCCCACTCCTCAGATGCGTTGACGACCAAGATGCCGACTACCTCCTAAGGGAAGTACACGAAGGCATCTGTGGGATACACGCAGGTCCACGCGCAGTTGTAGCTAAGCTAAACAACGCGGGATACTTTTGGCCGGGGATGCATACGGATGCACTAGCATACATCAGAAAGTGTAGGTCTTGCCAACTTTACGCACCCAACACGCATCGTCCAAAGAATGAACTTGTTCCAGTCACCTCTTCATGGCCATTTCAGAAGTGGGCCATCGATGTGACAGGCCCATTTCCTACAGCAGCAGGGAACGTTCAGTTCCTAGTGGTAGCCATCGACTTCACCAAGTGGATAGAAGCAAAACCCTTAGCCCAAACAACCGCGAAACATATCAAAAAATTTATTTGGGAATTTATTATTTGTCGTTTTGGACTTCCACAGAATTTGGTGAGCGATAACGGCACCAACTTTGCTGACAAGAAGCTACAAAAGTGGCTGGAAGAACTTCAAATCACCCACACCTTTACCTCAGTGGCGCACCCGCAGGGTAATGGTGAGGTGGAAAGAGCAAATAAGAGCATCGTCGACGGCATAAAGAAAAGACTCTTGGAACACATATCCGGCTGGGTGGACGAACTTCCACACGTCCTTTGGGCAAACAGAACGCTGAAAAAGGCCAGTACGGGAGAAACCCCGTTCAGCCTCACTTATGGCACTGAAGCCATGGTCCCGGTCGAAATTGGTTTACCCTCACCAAGGGTCTTGATCCAGCCAGAAGACAATGATGCGGAAAGACGGTTAGACCTTATGCTAGCCGAGGAACGCAGAGACTTAGCCGCAGCGCGTGAAGAGAACTACAAGCGACAAATGCAAAAGTACTACAACACGCGGGTAAAACTCTGCAACTTCAATGTCGGAGACTACATACTGCGTAACAACGAGGCTTCGAACCAAGAGCGCCCAGGAAAACTGGCCCCGGTCTGGGAAGGACCGTACATTATCAAAGAAGTTTAGGGAAAGGGCGCATATAGGCTCGAAAGGCTCGATGGCACCCCCATCCCAAGAACATGGAATGGAGCTCAATTACGCAAATGTTACATGTAGATCAATTCCAAACTTGTAAAGAAAAGGCCTAGAGCCACTTCTAATGGAAATGATTCTCCTTTATCACATTGTGTTGATAGCCTTACCTTTATACTTATGAACTTCCCACACAAATATGCCGGTATTCACCGCATAAATAAGTATGGGAAGAAGTAAGTCGTTGCGTGTGGAAGGCGGCAAAACCCGCATAAACACAAAAAACGGAAAAAAATTTCTATGGGAAAGATGAGGAAAACCTTCACGCAGGTCAGTTATAGGTGAGGTTTGGTCATCCCACTAAATGAAAGTGACGGTCATACCCGCACAATCATGATAGAGGAAACTGAACATCAACCTATTGACAAATGCGCGTCGAAAGGTTAACTTATTTAAAACACTTAGAAAATTTCTAAGGAAAAGATGAGGAAAACCTTCACGCAGGTCAAATATAGGTAAAATCTAGCCATCCTACTAAGTGAAAGTGACGGTCTTACCCGCACAATCACGAAAGAGGAAGCAAAACTTTAACCTATTCTCTGCCACGTTGAGAAGTTAACTTATCTAAAGTACTCAAGAAATTGCTAAGTTAAACCAGAATATGCGTGAAACAAAACATATAAGGTTTACAAGGCAAGGCATTAACAAATAATATATATTCCATCAAAATTCATATATTACAAGAATTGCTGGGCACATACCCGCATACAAAAATATGAATCTATTCTAACAGTGGGAAGGGATCTAAAGGTTCAAACTTCAGGACCACTCCCCCCCAAACCCACTTGAACCCGCACCATCAGTTGGCTGTGGCGGTTCAAGAAAGGCCTTGAGAATAGCTAGCCCATCATCAGCGGCAGCAACTTCGTTCACCTTCTCCACCACTGGATGCGGGAAGGCGGCATACTGGTTCACTGCTTGGTCATAAGCAGCTTCAGTATCCACGTCATATAAAGGGAAGTTGGAAGGCGGGATGCCCTTCTCAACGAACCCTAGACCAAGCAGGAAGCCAGCCTTTTCCCCATCCTCATGAGAAGCGTTGAGGGCTGTGCTCATGGCATCGTCATAAGACGTCTCCGTGAAGATCCGATGCACAACCTACAAAACAGAAATATATCAAAAACTCTCCTAAGTGTAAGGAAGAGCGTAAACAAAGTATGAAGCTGCACATACCTGTGTCAACGCTTCTCGAAGAAGCCATTCCTTGGTGACCAGAGCCTATTGGAGGGCAGCTTGAGCTTCATCATGGGCGCGTTCGGCTTCGTTCTTAGTAAGGTTGGCAAGCAACACATCTTTAGTTGCAGCCTCTTCGACGCCCTTCAGCTTACGCTCGGTGCAGTCAAGCATGCCCCTCTGGTCCAAGATCTCTTGGAGCTTCTTGGCGTCTTCCATGGCCAAGGCATTATGAGCCTGCTGGAGCCTCTCTAATTTGGCTTTAAGCTCCTCATTCTCAATGCGTAGAGGCTCGGCAACAGCTTCAGCCTTGGTGGCCCTCTCAGTTGCGTTCCGTGCAGTTTCCTTAGCCAACCGAAGCTGTTCGTTAACAGCTTGAGTAGCCTTGGAACGGGCCTCGAGCCGGGCCTGAACTTCAACCTCGAGGGCCTTGAAGGCCTTCTCCTTTTCCGCAGCAACGGCGGCAAGCCTCTTATTCTCCTCCCGGATAGCCCGCGCCTGAGCTACTTCTAGGCTACGCGCAGTCTTTAACTTGTCGTTTTCACGACAAAGCAACTCGACGCGCGGCTGCATCCGGGCGAGGAGAATCCGCAGCTCGTTTGTCAGCCTACCCTCCTGGTAGCTAGACATGGCCTCCCCCAGCGCACCAGCAGGGGCGGCGTGGCGTGCCCACTCGACACAATCCTCAGCAGTTCGGAGGGTCGTTCCCCGGCGGATACTCCACCGAGGAGCATACACCTCGTTGGAGTCACGAACTGCAATAAAACAAAAAACTGTTAACAAAAACCAGTCCGAACTGCAATGATAAAAGGGATATAAGGCCAAGATAACCCCACGCACCTGTAGGGTCGACAACAGGCCGATAGCCACCAAACCCATCACCTGAACCTAAGGGATATCCATCCAAAAGGTCAAGGAGATGGGAAGGAGGCAAACATTGGCTAGAGGCCCCAACCCCGAACATACCTGAAGGACCGGCCGAAGTCGCCGGCGCCGGAGGAGGCATGGTGGAGGCCGCCGCGGTAGAAACCGACGGAGGTGAACTCACCGGAGGTGAACTCACAACCGTGGCCGTCGCTGCGGAAGAACCCGCACGAAAAATCACCGCCGGCTCAGTGAAGGATTCCGTGAAGATGGCACTGACAGCCGGCGGG
Source organism: Bidens hawaiensis (assembly GCF_021521415.1). Classification (NCBI taxonomy): domain Eukaryota; kingdom Viridiplantae; phylum Streptophyta; class Magnoliopsida; order Asterales; family Asteraceae; genus Bidens; species Bidens hawaiensis. The sequence goes on along the minus strand of NW_027497803.1, from coordinate 102,720 downwards.
GATGATGTTACAGTTGGAACAGTTGCATCAACAGGATGAGCAACTGAACCAATACTGCATACAGGCGCAGCCGCCTGGGTCATCGCCTCGGGTAGGTTGACCAAACCTACCGTCATGGGTCCAGAGTTACTCCTTCACGCTCCACTCTGGAATGCGGTCGCATCCACGCCTGCATGAAGACAAGACATTTAAATATAATGGCGGAAAGATATGCAGTTGAAGCAAATGAAATTTATACTTACGAGTTCTCTTGAGCTTAAGGTTCGGACAGGCGGGAACGAACCCGATGGAGCCGGTCTCTTCACGCCGGTCACCGTCGTTGTCCTGGGCTGCTCGGAGGTGACAGCTGTCTCAACCTCCGGAAAAGTGGTCTCATCACCACCAGGGTTCACCCCCGCCTCCTCGCTTTCGGTCTCCGAGTCAGACCGGTTCCCTTGATCGGCAGTGGAGGCAACCTTCGCCTTACTCTTCCCGCCAGCAGCCTTCTTCTTCCTCGCGAAGAAAGGACCATCTGCGGATTCCTCATCAGAAGATGACAAAATTAGAGGAATTCCAGCAGAGGTTTGAGCATTGAGAGGGCAAGGATCAAAGAGTTCCTTACCTGGCCGCCTGGCGCTCAGAATCTCGTGGCCCGGCGGGTAGACTTCCACAAACCGATCCGCCGTCTGCTCCAGGATGGGCAACTTGTTCTCGTCAAGATCACGAGTACCCATCCGAGCGGGACCACCGCTCTCCCGCGGTTGCAGAAGAGACTGCAAGTTGTTTCCCTCTGAAAATAAAAAGAGAAATGGTTAGAACAAAAACCCTAAACTAGCAAATAATATGAAGCATACCGTAAGGGATAGAGTTCATACCGTATTCGAGGACGATGGGAATATGTGGCGCCTCTGCCCCAGCATCTTTCCACACCCGGCTCATACCGAGCATCACCATCCCAGACTCCGCAAAGCGGTAAACCGGAGTCTGGATCCGGGAAATCTTGGAAAACCATTCCGCCTCCTGGTAGTTGGAGGCGTGAAGATTGGGGAGTGCTCTCCCGTTCTTGAATGTCATCGCAATAGGGACGACACGGGCAGAGATGTAGAAGAACTCCCGCTTCCAAGACCGAAGACTGCGCTCGGTAGCGCAAATCTTCAAACCCTTGATCCGGTTGACCAGGGTGTACCAGCCTTGGATGCACCTCCAAGAGTAGAAGGTCATCAGGCGGTCGACATGGGGCTCCACACCCAGAATGAGGCACACCCATTCAAAATGGCGGATCTTGGCTATCGCCATTAGGTGTACCTCCGTCAGGTGCACACCGTGTCTCTCCAAAACATGGTATACAAACTTCGTCAATGGGAACCTGAGATTCCCATAGACGAAGAATGCAGCATATACCCCTATCTTGCCTTTGGGGGCATCGTACACCGTCTGATGAGGTTCAGGAAACTCAGGCTCGAAAGGCTCGAGCATGAACTTCCTGACGATGTACTAGTACAGGTCGACGGGAAGAGCACACTGGCACTCACCAGCAGTACTCTTGTCGTCCTTGTCGGAAGTGGACGTTGGGTTCTCGACATACACGTCGGACTCTTCGACGGTGACTTCTGGATCGTGAATGGAAGACATGTTTGGATGTAAAGAAGAACGATTTCAAGAGAATGCTCGACGGAAAAGTTAGAGTATTCGCCGGAAATCGTTTAGAAGAAGAAGAAAGAAGTGAAAGTGTGGATTAAGATGCACCCTCTCCCCCTTTATATACTCATCGCAATGAATGCGATGAATTTAATGCGGGGGAGAGAGAAAAGCGTAGGTGCAATGAAACTATGACACGTGGAAAAAGCAAGCTGGCAACAGCTGCTGACAGGACGTGCGCCGTAAACTTTGCACCCACGCGCCTGACAAAGCGTCTGGAATGACCATATACTGTCACGTCGCCATAACTTCCTGCACGTCCTGAAACTGTCAGAAGAAACCGTCAGACGACACTAACGTCCCTTCAACAGTTTGGACTGTTCTTATCCTTTCACCAACTCTTCGAATTTCAAAAAGATTCAAAAAGATTCAAAGATTCAAAAATAAGAGGGAACATACCCCCTTACCTTGGCAACCAAGAAACCGTAAGATGAGTGCGGGTACAGTGTCAAGGCGAAACCCTTCACATACCTAGCACCCGTAGGGAATTGAAGCCAAGAATACCTTGGTAACCAAGAAACCGTAAGACAAGTGCGGGTACAGTGTCAAGGCGAAACCCTTCACATACTTAGCACTCGCAGGGAATTGAAACCAAGAAGGATCTTCTGGGTCATGCTTGCGGAAAGGGAAATAACTTGGTAACCAAGAATACCTTGGTAACCAAGAAACCGTAAGACAAGTGCGGGTACAGTGTCAAGGCGAAACCCTTCACATACTTAGCACTCGCAGGGAATTGAAACCAAGAAGGATCTTCTGGGTCATGCTTGCGTAAGACAAGCATGAACTTCCTGACGATGTACTAGTACAGGTCGACGGGAAGAGCACACTGGCACTCACCAGCAGTACTCTTGTCGTCCTTGTCGGAAGTGGACGTTGGGTTCTCGACATACACGTCGGACTCTTCGACGGTGACTTCTGGATCGTGAATGGAAGACATGTTTGGATGTAAAGAAGAACGATTTCAAGAGAATGCTCGACGGAAAAGTTAGAGTATTCGCCGGAAATCGTTTAGAAGAAGAAGAAAGAAGTGAAAGTGTGGATTAAGATGCACCCTCTCCCCCTTTATATACTCATCGCAATGAATGCGATGAATTTAATGCGGGGGAGAGAGAAAAGCGTAGGTGCAATGAAACTATGACACGTGGAAAAAGCAAGCTGGCAACAGCTGCTGACAGGACGTGCGCCGTAAACTTTGCACCCACGCGCCTGACAAAGCGTCTGGAATGACCATATACTGTCACGTCGCCATAACTTCCTGCACGTCCTGAAACTGTCAGAAGAAACCGTCAGACGACACTAACGTCCCTTCAACAGTTTAGACTGTTCTTATCCTTTCACCAACTCTTCGAATTTCAAAAAGATTCAAAAAGATTCAAAGATTCAAAAATAAGAGGGAACATACCCCCTTACCTTGGCAACCAAGAAACCGTAAGATGAGTGCGGGTACAGTGTCAAGGCGAAACCCTTCACATACCTAGCACCCGTAGGGAATTGAAGCCAAGAATACCTTGGTAACCAAGAAACCGTAAGACAAGTGCGGGTACAGTGTCAAGGCGAAACCCTTCACATACTTAGCACTCGCAGGGAATTGAAACCAAGAAGGATCTTCTGGGTCATGCTTGCGGAAAGGGAAATAACATCCCCGCATAGCGGGAACGTTGAAAACTAGATTGTTTGAGGCTCCAAGATGGAATTGGTTGTTTAACATAATTGATCACTATGTTTAAAACTACCAAAACCTCGTGGAGAATCTACACAAGTGAAACTCAACGCTCCTGACTGGCGAGGAGGTTACACACCTACCCGCATCATACCCAAAGATCAAGCAGAAAAGTCGGGAATTTCTGCGTGACATTAGGAAAACCGCGGGAAGAATCCCCACGGAAAACCTTAAAACTAAAAACCCTTTTCAAAACCCCTTGCTTAAGTCCAAAAGTTCACCTCACTTATTAACAATTCATGAGAAGAACATTGGACTGGGGGGACTTGAAGAGGTAGGTCCCAGCAGAGCCCAGTTGGACCCGCAAGACTCACCTTGAAGAGGGACGTCTGCGCAAGGACCAACTGGTTCCGCAGGACCCACCATGCTCAGGGATGAAGACCTTACGCGCAGTACGCCAGCTGTTCCCGCAGGAAAAGCCTCCCAATGGTGAAGTACCCCGCCTGTTCCCGCAGCTGCGGATACAAGCCATCAGGGAAGGCTACCCGCACTAATAGCAAGGCTACACGCACAAGGCACTAACCCAATAATTCAGTAATGTCACCTGAAGGAATGAGCAAGGCGGGAATACTCCCGCCTAAATGAGCCAGTCCGTATGCTTCTGGAAGATCTTTTGTACTATACCTGCCAAGGTATGGACAAAATAGACAAGATCCGACCAAAGCAGCCCATGAACCAATCACAGGGTGACAGCTCACCGACAACAGTACGAGGAGGAGCATGCTCTAGTACTTAATGTCACTATCAGCCGCTGCCTACTCACCAACCCTCATCGTGGCACGTACATAGCCTGCAGTTGGTGGAAAAGGAATAGTACACAGCCGGCCATGTCACTATCAGCCGCTGCCTACCCACCAACCACCAGCATGGCACGTGCGTAGCCCACAGTTGGTAGAAAAGGAATATTATACAGCTGGCTGTACCTGCTTGGAAACCTACCTTCGGCTATAAATACTCCAACACCTTGGAACGGTATTATCATCTTATCTTCTCTCTAGCTATTTCTCTCAATATACACTTATATTCAGAGCAATCTAGTCTGATTCTCACGCCGGAGGGTGGTCACAAGGAGGAACCCCCCCCCCCCCTTCTCAGTGACGAGCTCACGGTGTTTGTTTTGCAGGACAGCAGAAGAACAACCATCTTTGCCGGACCTAACCCTCGTGGGAAACATCTACTTAACCCTCAGATTATCCGTAATCTGCCAGGGTCACTTAGTGTTTCTTCAGTAATGTTAAGTTTATTTTTGATGGTTCACAAAACATTTTTATTTTCGTTGGATCGCGTTATATGGCCCAATAAGAATAATACTAATAAGTAGCAAATGGGCCTTTTGCAAGAATTGGATACTTGGACAGGCTTTTACAGTTTTGTCCAATGGCTATTTGAGGTTTAAATGTTTAATTAAACACATTGTACACAGAGTTCAGATTCAGTGATCCAGGTATTTTTAGTTTGAGTTTTATTTTTTTTATGAATTATTTTACTTTATTGAACCTCATTTATAGATTGCAATGGTACGAATAGTCATGTTTAATATTTATTAAATCCATTGATTTAGGAAATAACACAAGAAATGGCATTTTTCATATAAAGTTAAATGACACAAGAATTTCACTAACTTTATAGATGAACGATAAATGTAATAATCTTTATAAAAAAAATAGTTATCAAACAATGGATTTAAGATCTCTCAGATGAAACCTTCTGACAAGCTAAATTTATCCAAATTGAAAATAAATGGATATGGCGTCCTCAACGATGTATTTGTCTGTTTGAAAGGGAAGTATTGTAAGAAATTAAGTTAGAATTTGTCCCACATAAGATCAATAAGCTTGAAGTGACTGATTTACAAGTTAGGAGACAATTTGATATTTAACTATGTATACCAAGCTAGGGCTCGGAGCAAAAATGGCTAGAATAACCTATAATCTTAGAACACGTGTGCATGATGACGACCTTGAAATATGGATGCCGAATCAAAACCTATATGCACACACAAAGAAAATTTTCTACGTTTGCAGCATAAATGATTAAGAGGCCTCTAGTTTTTAACAAGTTTTTCAGTATCAATCAAACCACTTCAATCAACTTGTAATTGTTAGAGTTAAGTGCCATTTTAGTACATGTGGTTTGTTCAACTACGCAACTTTGGTACTTTTTTTGATATTTTTGCAAATGGCTACTTCACGTTTCTAAAACTTGCCATTTCCGTACCTTTTTCTAACCCCGTCATTTTTTTGTCGTTAACTCAAAGGTAAACTTGTAATTTCATGATCTTATTGTAAACTCCAAAAAATGTGAAGTCAAAGACTCGAACCCGCACCTATGCCCAATTCAAAGATTTTTAGAGGGATGCACCAACCACTAGAGTAAGTGACTAACTTACTCATAAACTGGTTCGGAATTCTTTTATAGTCAAGTTTGAACGACCCCAAGTCCTCAAAAACCCTAGAAATGTCAAAATCCGTCATAAGATTCGATGAGTTACACAAACACATCATGGCACAATTCCGTCTTCCGATTCCATCAATCAGATCAGTTAATTCACTTTTTAATCAGTCAATGTACTACACAGATTGTAGTGCAGATTACGGTTGATTTGATGGATGAGGTTAGGACATTTTACGCAATTGAGAAGGAAACGAGGTTAATCGGGGTGGTGGATGCTGGTACGTGATTCATAATTGCGTGAATTCATAAGATTGTTGTTGAAGACGGACGATGAGTTTGGATGGCAAGTTGAACGGGACATTTAGATGGTGAATCGGCTGTTATTTTTGGAATTATTGTATTTTTGAAATGTCGTTACACGTTTTGGGTTGAGATTTTAAATGAAAATCAAGCGTTTAGCCAGAGTTGAGATGGCCGGAGCCTCGCCGACGGTGAAAGTGGTTGGGAACCGGAAAAACGAAAGGGGGGAGGGGTGGGGCTGTTAGGTTTTGGAAGTTGACACTATCAGTCCCTATGTTTTTGAAATGTTTAAAAACTAAGGGGGGATTTGATTAAATGAATTGATAAAATAAATAAAATAGATGAAATTACCAGTTTACCCCTGACTTAACGGGAAAAATTGACGGGTTAGAAAAATGTACGGAAATGACAAGTTTTAGAAATGTGAAGTAGCCATTTGCTAAAAATTTAAAAAAAGTACCAAAGTTGTGTAGTTGAACAAACCATAGGTACTAAAATGACACTTAACTCTAATTGTTAATTAAACTATTTAAATTGCATAAAAAAACGTTTAGCAAAAAAAAAAGTATACATATATTTTTGATGCTTAATATCTCATTGTAATATTTAGATAAACTTTTATACTCTTATTTAAGTTCCACAATTATTCACCCTTTGTTTATAGTTTTAAAAATTGGAAATAAATTATCAAGGTGATGACAAATGACAAGTAGGAAGATGACAAATAAAGGGCAGAGTTGTTAGAACCAGGGTTGAACCAATGGTTCACGCCAGGGGTTGGTGAGTCTGAGCCAGTGGAGCATTTACTAGTCATCACAGTATTGCGCCGTAGGGGAGGGCGGCGGACATGACTTCAGGTTGTCGTCATCCTCAGTGATCAAAATCTACAGCACACCACCCCACTACAACTACTGTGATCTTCTATAGCCTCCTGTGGTTTTTCCTCCCATCCGCTGTTATTTTCACAATATATATTTTTTAAAGTTAATTTAACATATACCAAACTATCACTAATAAATCATTTACCCAAATAGGACATCCTAGCAGGTCTCATGTTACAAAGAAGATTATGATAATCAAATTTGATACCTTAAGAAGCTGTACAATGACCAGAAAACTTATAGATGGATCATGGATATTGATATTATTAACAAAGAAAAATATTTGACGGGCTTCCCCGGATGATTCCGTCGATGATCTGCAACAACATTTCCGACAACAAATTAATTCGCAGTTTTCTCGTGGTGAAAGCGATATAATGCAATGTTATGTACACTACTTCCATTTGTCCGGATTAGTCAATTACGACTATATTGATGTGATGGTCGTTTTTCATTATTTGCAGTGTGCACATATAATGTATATATATGTGGGCTCTTGAGGGGCAAAATTGAAATTACACTAATTTTGACGTAATTTTTTACTAATTTCGTGAAAATAATGTTAAAAGTGGCGGAATGTTAATTAGTCATCATGTGGTGGCATTGATAGCCGAAAGACAATGGTGCATGCACTAATCGGCCGATGGTTGAGTGTTATGCGCCCATGTCCAAGGCTTGATGCAAAACTACTATCGAACCGGAGGTCTCACTGGAAACTGTCTATCTATTCCTATGGGGTAAAGGTAAGGCCGTCTACATCTTACCTTCCTTAGACCCTACTATATATTTACTATTGATGAGGATTTACTTTGTACGATGATGATTCGTTTTTCATTGTCATTTTAAAGTTAAAACTCTTCTCTTTCACATGTGAGCAGGGGCGGACCCACATAGTTCCCATCGGGGTCCCGGGACACCAATGTTTTTTAAAAATTACTTAGAGACGATATATTAAATTTTGTAAAGACCCCATAAAAATTAATACTTGGAACCCATACTATTAAGGCTGAACTAGTCTAGTGGAAAGTCCCTTGTTTTTTCTTTGAGAGGTTGCAGGTTCAAGCCTCACCATACCCAGTTTTTGTTGTTTTTTTAATATTCTAGTCAATATTAGTTATTTAGTTAGGGTTTTTGTGTTTTTTCTTTAGTTTATCCTATATAACCATTATCACTTTAGTTTATCCCATATAACCATTATCACCATGCAACATATATAATGACAACATGAGTTTTACATATACTTAAATTATTTATCTTGTGTATGTATATTATAATTAATCATTTATTTGTGTAAGAGTTAGTTTTTCATATCTTGGTTATTCATGTAAGACCATATATATATAGCTTACGCTTATGTTTTTCGGGTATGAATAAAAATGAATTAAAAGTGTATGTTCTATCTAGTTTCTAATCTATATTCTTTCTACTTACTTGTTTTTGATGACACCATATTTTCGTGTTTTATTATGTTACTCCTCTCAACCCGACCCGAATAACGACCGACCCAAAAATTTTGTAAACCGGAAAAATTGGGACCCCATTGACAAAAAATCCTGGGTCCGCCACTGCATGTGAGCGTCATAGTAGGCTACAATCTTACCATCAAATTAAGGCTCATAGGATAAAAGTTAATTTGAATGATGCATCGCCATCATGAATGTGTGTGATCCTTCACGTCTTGCCAAGGAAATTTACACATTACTCATCTATTATTTCTACAATAACTAAAAATTTATTATGTCCACACTTATATATGTTAAATATTTTTTTTCTTCGTGATCATATCCTAAAATATATAAATAAACATATAAGAAAAGTGAATAGAAAATTTTTAGGCCGGTAACTTTATCTATAAAACAATTTAAACGAATTATATCTATTTATTGTTTTATGATATACCGTAGTTACAAGAAAAATTCAAAATCCCTCCGTAGCTTTATTGTCCATTTAAACCCCTATTTACAAGTCTACATGCATGTGTTACGAGTACAACACCTAGGCGTCTTAGAATCATTAGTATGCCATAAATTTGCATTCGATCACATATATTCATGGTTTTGAAAAATCAAATAATCTACAAATACACTACCAACTCCCATCAAAATAATTCACAACTAAAAAGGCCCCTACCATTCTCACTTAAAATCAAGCTTTTGAAATTTCTTCATCTTCTGATATATTGTTCGTTGCAGGTCATTTAATGCACTATTCAATAATATGTAAGTTGTTGCATGCATCAATTTAAATTTAAACTAGTATATCCAATAAATCTAAATTTAAATTTAACCACACCGAAAGATGTTTCCTTCGATGCGGTGGAAAAGAGATCGTTCCAAAAATTATCCTTTGAAGCAGTTTTATTTTATTATTTTGAAGCGTTTTAATTTATTTTGTTGAAGCCGTTTTAATTATATAAAACAATTAAATAATTAGAAATACTATATTTTTTGCAGAGATTTTCAATTTAAGAAGCGGTTTTATTTATCAAAATACTATCATTTTAGAGCAGTTATATTTAATTTTTTAAATTTGCTCTAAAACATCATAAGAAAATGTTGTAACTTTTAAAACGATAACTTTCGAATCCCCTTTTCCGCCATCTAAAAATGCATTATGTACAAGTATTATTACTTTAGTCAATAATAATATATACCGACAGTTTAACCATTAACATTTATAACTTACGTTTTTATAATCAACAACTTAACTCACGTAATCATATTAAATTTACATTTAACTTTCACTAGATTTCACTTCAATATAAATCTCTTATCATAAAGTAAATTAAGTTCAAAGTGTGATCTAATACTTTATATATGGTATATTGACAAAACAAGTACCTAAATACAGTCAATTGAAATACAAACTCCAATTACTAAATCTTCCCGTGTTTAGATTACATATATACACGTCACTTATGGTGATATACTGGATATATATTTATGATAGTATAAAAAAAATAATAAAAAATAGATGCATAGAGTTCACCGTCCTCTCTTATCTTTTCTTGACTGACAAGAGGAATACCCTGCGCACGCATACTCTTAACACTTACACGTCAGGCATGCAGACACACACCCAACCCAAAACACACGTTAAAAAACCCTAATTTCCATTTTTAGAGCAGTTTTATTAACCTATCGACGATAGTGACTTCTTCTTGTATATTAATTCTTGATTCTCCAAATCCCCATAAACGCCACCTCCATCCCCCTATATATATATATATATAAATACACATATATATCTACTCATTGCGTCACTAAAAGCAAATCCCCAGTTGGGTTAATTCCATGGAGTTTTTCAACCAACATTCCGATCATAACACTGAAGCTTGTTTGCCACCGGGATTCAGGTTTCACCCGACAGATGAAGAGCTTATCACATGCTACCTTTTAAGGAAAGTGCTTGACGGCAACTTCACCGGACTAGCGTTTGCCGATGTTGACCTTAACAAATGTGAACCATGGGAGCTTCCACGTAAGTGTGTTTAAACATTAGCCTAGCTTAATTAATTAATTTATTTTTGTTACCAAATGAGATTTTGGCTAGCAGTACCAAAACAGTAGATAACTATATATATCTAACGTTTTGGTACCGCTGACTGCCTGACTATCTAATGTTTTTGTACCGTTTTAATAATTAATATATTGTAACGTTTTTAATTTTGGAGGCCCTTTTTTTGTATTTAATTAGATTTTAGAGACGGTTAATTACTTTGAAGGTACCAAAGTGTAACTTATGACTTATTTCTTTCACAACTTTAAACTTATAATATTTTTAAAATGTTATCAGGGTAAAAATAAGCAATCTCAAATGCCCCCTTTATACCGTTAAAAAAAAAATTTAACGTGGAGTTGTCGTTTTAAAAAATTAATTTCTTTTTTTGTTAATAAATTGTGATAATTTTCTAGTGTTAATTTCTTTTTACAGAAAAGGCGAAGATGGGAGGAAAAGAATGGTATTTTTTTAGTCTTCGAGACCGGAAATACCCGACGGGGTTGAGGACAAACCGGGCGACTGAGACCGGGTACTGGAAGGCAACCGGAAAAGACCGTGAGATCTACAGCTCAAAGACTTCTGCCTTAGTGGGTATGAAGAAAACCCTAGTGTTTTACAGTGGTAGAGCTCCTAAAGGAGAGAAAAGTAACTGGGTGATGCATGAATACCGTCTTGATGGCAAGTTTGCCTATCATTATCTCTCAAAGAATTGTAAGGTATGATATGATTAATTAGCAAGCTTAGGGTTTGTAAGAGTTTGAGTTTGCATGGTATTTATTTACTCAATGTTAAATTATTGGATAAGTTATTAAAAGATTTATTAGTTATCCGTACTAAAGTGTGACTTGAAGTAGTTTAATAATGATAAAAAAATATTAGAAAAATTTATAATTATCCTTACCGTATAATATAAAGTTATCTGTGGTTACATCAGTCATTATTGATACGTAATGCAGGGTAAATAATTTACCTCATATTATTGTTATTATTATTATTATTGGTGTTTACATCAGTAATTTTATTGTTATTACGTTTTTTAGGACGAATGGGTGATCTCCAGAGTTTTTAAGAAAAGTAACGCGGGACTTGTTGCTGGCGACGTTGTTGGTACAAAATGGTCAACCGGCGGCATAAATTACGGGAAAGAGTCTAGTTGTGTTTCGGCTGTTTCGGATTCACTACCACCGCTGCTTGAACAAAACTATCCCTACGACAGCACCGGTGTTTCAAAACAGCACGTAACCTGTTTCTCCACGGCCTCAACCACCAATTACTTCGGCTCACAACCCCTCTTCGACTTCCCGCCACCAGAGCCTCTGACGTCATTTTCCGAACAAAAGAATGCAAGTGTGTCAGCATTCCCTAGCATGAGCACACTACACGACAATCTTCAGCTCAGCTTCTTTAACTCCGCGGCAGTGCCACCCATGCACGGCGGCGGAGAACCAAGCAATTACCACATGATCAGTTCTTCCGGCGAGAACCAGAAACCTGGGCCCACGGAACTGGACTGTATCTGGAGCTTCTGATAAAAGGACGGCGGCTTTAAATGTATGTGTTGAACAATTTATGGTGCTTTAATTTATCCGGGGTTTAGGATATTAAATGTGAAATTATTAAGTATGGTAGGACGCTATATTATGTTGTGTACGTTAGTATGTATGGTCTAGTCGTCTTTATATTTATAATTATTTGATCTATGATCATGATGTTTTGGTGGGCGACGAGGATGAACTATTTATGATCTTGGACCTTATCTTGTATTTTTGTAATCCGTTAATCCATTAAGTATGATCATTATAAATCGCTTCTTCAATTTACGCAATGTGTAATTGTACAATTAGATTTTAGGTTATGCGGTTTGTTTCACAACCCGAAACCTTGAGATGGATCTTCTTACTTGTTATTAGGTTGCAAGCTTTAATAAGCGATTAGAAATTCCCAAGACATGATATGTTGATCTGTCTATTTGATCGATAAATAATTGATAGACTAAGTATTTGACTATTATGTTTATCATAACTTAATTCAAACAATTGACACATGAATTGAATAATCTTTAAATACTATTAAAGCAATACAATGTGGACACATTGTCTTTTTCTAGGTTGTCCACATGTGCAATTCAGTCACCATGTTTCCATTCTCATGTGCTCTAATATTCTGTCCTGTGTCATGTTGACCAAACACCAAAAAACTTATTTAAACCTTAATATTTTCCACCAAAATCATTTTAATATATCTCTCTCTCTCTCTCTCTCTCTCTCTCTCGACTTAATTACTAACTTCACCATCCACCATCTTCTATATTCTGTTAATGTAGATCGTGATTTATCGTTTTCCAGTAAGGTTACATATTATACTCTAATGGCCAACAATTGTATATGATTTTCCGACAAGGTTATATCTTTTTCCGGCAACATTATATTTTCTTCCGTTTATTGTAGATCTAACATTTTATCTTTGTTTTCATTGTTAACTGATTTTTTTAAAATCAGTTTAGGTTCTAAATCAAAAACGGCGATGAAGCTAATTAATCTACGTTTTTACGTTTTTCCGGTGAGTTTTTCCATTCATGTGTTACACCTATAACAATGTTTGTTTTATATTTATTTGAAGTTTTATATTTTTTCCTTTTTGTTTCTTTCACATGTTGTTCTTCTAGATTTTAAATAAAAAGTTTCATTCATGGACATTATCATTATTCTTTTTCCGGTAAGGCCAATAATAAATTGTAAATCAGTGGTTTAACATTCCATAACATGTAGCATTACCGCGACTAGTTTTTTTATTTCTAAAACGAAACAATTTCGAATTTTAAATTTCAGTTAAAGTTGATATTTGTAAATGGTTGGTCAATATTCCATAACGTCTAAACTTACCATCATTACAATTTATTATTTTCTAAAACTATTTGATTTAAAAAGTTAAATTTCCAAATTTAAATTAAAGTTGATTTTTTTATTTAATTGCTGGTCAAACGTTTAAGTTGGTCAAACATTTTTAAATTGCCTGGTCAAACATTAAAGTTAATTTTAACTTTAAGTTGAACTTTTTAAATGGTTGATTAAACAAACATTTATAATGTCTAAAATTACCATCACTAAAATTTATTATTTCTAAAACGATATAATTTAAAATTTATAAATTTTCAAATTTAAATTAAAGTTGAATTTTATGAATTACTGGGTAAATATTTCACAACATGTAACATTACCACGATTAAAATTTATTATTTATAAAACGAATATTAATATTTAATTTTCTCATTTCAGGTTATGTTCCCAACTTAATATAACTAATTTCATAAGTTGAAGATTTGTTGATAAGATATCTTATGTTTTTGTTTAATATTGATGTATATTTTTGTTATTTTTCATGTATTTATGTATTTTTCACAATTCATGTAATTTATTTGATTTTTATATAATCAATCATATATAGTTGTTGGTTTTGTCCATTTAATATATTTTAATCAGAACCGATGTATTAAAGAAAAAAAAATATTTTTGTATCTTATATTTATCTATTTATTATTGATAATCTCTATAATTTATAATAATTATTATAATTTTAGTAATTTTGTTATTATTAATTCATTACCTTTTCTAATTAGTTGTTACATATTATTTTGACAGAAATAATAAAATTTACACCTTACCATTTTTATGTTTCAATATATTTGACTTAAAACATTATTATGTTATTATATTGCAAGATACGTTATATTTTTTATATATAACCGATTACGTTATATATGGAAAACACAATAAATAAGTTATAAAGTTTTCATGATTTTAATTATAAGATATTTAAACTTCTTTTAAATTCGGAAATTGACCAATCTTTCAACAAATTTTTAAAAGTTTTAATACTCTCCATAATTTTAAACTCATTTCAAAATCTTTCCATAATTTTTTAGGTTTTCAAAGTAACGGATTTGATCTTCATATTTGTAGTTATTTCTAAATTAATTAGTCATATTAGTAAAATTAGAACATATTTGATTTTAATTTTTGTGATTTGACATTAACTAGAATAAGTTATCATTTTAATATTCAAAAAACTGATTGTCAAACTAAAAATACTTTTGTAAGGCCCCGTTACCGTTGTCTCACATTTGGACGTTGGATTTACTCATAAACACAGTTCATAATATCAGAGTTAATAAAAACATTCGCGGAATCTTAAAACATTCAAACCAAAATATTACAAAACCATACTTTGTTGTCTTAACGGGCATTCAAATCATTTAAAACATAAAACATTGTCTTTAGAATAACATAACATTTCTTGAGATGCCAGCTTCTTCAAGTCCATGCCATGTGCTTCCTCTTATGCAAGCTGCCTCAATCTACTCACCTGCGTGCATACTAAAAGCCAGCTACGCTGAGTGAGTTCTAGTTAATCATACAACATACAATATATTCTCATACTTGCACACGTGCCCGAAGGGGTGTACATTATTCATAATTACTTTTCATACATAACTATCCGTTCTATTTAAAGAGCCTTCCGCTCTATAACCTCACATATATTATAAGGGTCTGGTCCCTAACATCACAGATATTATAAAGGGTCTGGTCCCCAACATCACAGATATTATTAGGGTCTGGTCCCTACCATCACAGATATTATTAGGGTCTGGTTCCTACCATCACAAATATTATAAAGGGTCTGGTTCCCAACATCACATATATTATTAGGGTCTGGTCCATACCATCACAGATATTATTAGGGTCTGGTCCCTACCATCACAGATATTATTAGGGTCTGTCCCTACCATCGCAGATATTATTAGGGTCTGGTCCCTACCATCACAGATATTATTAGGGTCTGGTCCCTTTGTTTCGTGTAACTGTACCGTACCTGTTCATACATACTTTACTTGACAATACGTGCAATCTCCGAAGAGCGTTCACGTACCATCATCATAACATAAATGCATTATGCATACATCATATATTCATACATACATCATATCTTTCATCACACTTATCAATCATATCTTAACTACCACCTGACGGTACATGCAATATCCGAAGATCGTTCACGCACCGTCAAACAATCAACGTACTTAAATCATACAAGGCATACACTTACCACTTAAGATAAGTGTATTAACTATCACATCGAGTATGCACACAGCCCCGAAAACATAACAAGGAAGTGGGGCTAGAAACTCACCTCAATGCGGTTGCCTTCACCGTTTACGGTTATTCCCTTCTTGAGCTGTGCACGACTAACTGTATAATAATTACAGTATTAAGTACCGCTCTAGTAATCTCATTGCTACTTAATTAGTCTTACACGTCTAAGCTGTTTTACTTCATTAAATCATTACCTGGTTAGTTAATCGTTACTCATTTACCTTTAAAGGTATCTTTCATAAATTGCCAAACTTCAAGGGCTGTTATGTAATTACATAATTCTTTTCTAAGTTCAGGGACCATTCTGTCTTTATATTAAACTCCTAGTTCGTTACTTTTCCCTTAACGAATTGGATAAAGAACCACCCTCTGATTCGCTAAGCTCCCATAACGAACTAGCTAACGAATCACCCTCTGATTCGCTAAGCTCTCATAACGAACTAGCTAACGAATCACCCTCTGATTCACTAAGCTCCCATAACGAACTAGCTAACGAATCACCATCTGATTCGCTAAGCTCCCATAACGAACTAGCTAACGAATCACCCTCTGATTCGTTAAGCTCCCATAACGAACTAGCTAACGAATCACCCTCTGATTCGCTAAGCTCCCATAACGAATTAGCTAACGAATCACCCTCTGATTCGCTAAGCTCCCATAACGAGCTAGCTAAAGAATCACCCATAACGAATCACCAATAGTTCTTATCCAGACTTTGACTCAAGGGTCAAAATCAAAATCGTCAAGAACAGCAAATAGTCAACAGATCTTAGATCTGCAATTAAACCTTCGTTTCTTAACCAAATATCACGATTTTGGTATCAACGGAATCGTCTGACCAGCGCCTACAAACCCCAACCATCAAATCGGCCTAACATCGATGTTTAAGGGGTGCGATTTAGGCATATAGGTTACGGGTTTACTTAGGTTTACAATTAACCCATCAAATGTTAACCAATTTCCATAAGATTTGTTGTTTTGGATTCGTTTATAACAAACCAACACAGATCTATGATTTCCTTAATCAAACCGAACCTATATGAACGATTTCTAAATATAAACGTACCTTAGACGAGTCGGTATACGAACACGAGCTGGTCTTTGATGTTGTTTTGGTTCGTCACAACGATCTAGCACCAACAATCTTGGGTTTCGACTTCGGATCTTGGTTCGGGTTATAGGATGGTGTGTGTGTTTTCCAAGTGTAGGCTATGGTGTAGAGAATGGATAAAAATGGAAAGGTTTAGGGTTTAAGGGGTATTTATACTCCCTTAAGCCCATGGACCTAAGGCCCATTATATTCCTTATTTTCCATCTTCTAAAGTCCAAGCCCACCTTCTATTAGTTTATTTATTTAAACCGATACACGACACTTTATAAAATGAACGAAATTTATTTTATTAATTCTTATCAAAAGCAGGATGTTACAACTTGTCATAATTGTAATGTAATCTTACTTTAGTTTACGTGAATATTAATTTTTAATTAATACTAAAATAATAACTGTGTTATTTTAGAACACAATATTCAAACTGAAATAATTTATAATAATCAATACTTAATATATTATAAATTAAATAACTGTTTTATCATCATTTATAAATATTATTCGTCACATATGATTTAGTGAATATTGTTAAACATGACAACTTTTCATAATTTATTAATATTATTGTTTCCATGAATCAAGATATTTCAAATTATTTCTATCTTTACATGGAATACCAAATTCAAACTTAAACTACAAAATTTAAACTCCTTTTTAATTAATATATTTAAACTCCTTTTAAATTCATAAATTGACCAATCTTTCAACAAATTTTTAAAGGTTTTAATACTCTCCATAATTTTAAACTCATTTCAAAATCTTTCCATAACCTTTTTGAAGTTTTCAAATTAACCGATTTAATTTTCATTTTTGTAATTATTTATAAATTAATTAGTCATATTAGTAAAATTAAAACCGATTTGATTTTAATTTTTGTGATCTGACATTAACTAGAATAAGTTATCATTTTAATATTCAAAAAACTGATTGTGAAACTAAAAATATATACTTACCATAACCGTAATGTAATCTTACTTTAATTAACGTGAATATTAATTAATAACTAATACTAAAATAATAACCGCATTATATTAGAACACAATATTCAAATTGACATAATTTCTAATAATCAATACTTAATATATCATAAATTAAATAACTGTTTTATCTTCATTTATAAATATTATTCGGCACATATGATTTAGTGAATATAAACATGACAACTTTTCATAAAATATTAATGTCACTTTCTATTTCAAAAATTAAACTAATCACATATTAATTTCTTATTGTTATTATTTATAGTAGATTCAATTGATTATGAGATTCCACACGCGAGACATAAGTTTATTTTTATATTCACCGTTTTAAATTTGGTTATGTATGTTCAATTTTTTTATTTTTTTGAATTTGTGTTCACAAAATATTAATGTCACTAAATTTCTCAATAATATATAATAAACACGTATTATATTTTTATCCATTTTAACTAAAAAGTATTTTAAACATAATATAAATCTTCTAATTATAACATCCAAACAATTTGATAGTTTAAGTCTTCATAATGTTCACAAAGAATACTAAAAATATTTGATAATTTATTTCTTATACGTTTATATTTTGTTTTCATTGATTTTGCATCATATTTTTTCACCTTTAATTATTTTCAAAGTCAACATAAAAATTTTTAGTCTTTCCAAAGTTATTTGAAAATTCATTTATTGTAAAACGGTTTCAAGTTTTCCAAGTTTAACAAAATATTAATGTCAGTGATTTAAAAGTTTGTTGCAAGATTGGTCAAAAATAAGAAAAAATTCATAATTTTTTAAACTTGACTAATTCCAATTTTTTTATATTTTGTAACTATTTTGAAAATATTTCAAAACAGGTTGTTTTAGAAGAGTATCAAATTTGTTAGGTATAAAATGACGACCAAAAAATGTTTTTATTGATATATCTTTTTGGTTTAATGGTTTAAGTCAGAAAGATATTTTTGTTATCATTTTACTTTGTTTGTTGTTGTATGTTATTTTGTTTTAATAAAAACAAAAATTTAATAAAAACAACTTTATTAATGTTTAAATGTTACTCATTATTAAATATGTTATTATGGTATATTTAATTTGGATGCTATTGTTTTATTATATTTTCAGGTGGTGAAACAAAATGAGTTTCTTTTGGTAGAATGTTTGAAGAAGTTGATGGTGGTTTAATATGAAAATACATGTTGATGTCTTTTGTTGATGTTTTTAGGTTGTTCGATGTACATTAACTTATTGTAAGTTTTAACTTTTAAGATCTAGACAATGTAAATGGTTAACGTTTTGGTCCGAAAGTTTGAAGAAGTATTGTGTTGCTTGAATTTGTTATTTAAATTTATTATGTTTGTTATGTTCAAATTAACTTCCTGTAATTTGGAAGTTTTAATATTAAGACAACATAAATCTACTACTTTTTGGTTGGTACGGTGATGTGTTAAGTGACAATGTAAATCTATTAAGTTTTTATAGTTAAAGAAATATTATGTTTGTTTAAATTGATATTTAACTTGATTATGTTTAGTGACAAGTTATTCCACCCACGTGTCACGCGGGGTATATACCCTAGTATAAACTAATTAATTACCGGTTTTATGTTTTAAAAATACCTTCAAAATAAATGGTTAATGGTAAACGTTGATGATTACAAACTAAATCAATAACTGATGAAATCAAAAGCACATTAATTAAAAAAAAATGCATAATCAAATCAAACGAACATAAGGATTCAATTAACCGAATGATTAAATCAAAATCAAAAGTATATGTAAAATCAAGTTGAATCCAACTACTAACGTTAGCTCTACCCGGATATGATCATATGTGATTTAGCCTTGCATTAGATGGTCTTCGATTATATCTGGATGTGGATGTAGAAACTATGGTTGTAAACGTGATTGGTTGGTCCTTGATGGTTTTCCTATAAAATCCGCCCAAAAACAACGGGAGAAGGAGGGTAGTTGAATTAGGTTAACATCCCCTTATACAGGAATGAATTTTTATGACAAAGACTAGGATGTCGAGACATAGCGTAAGGTATGCCGAGCCCAGCGTAAGCTATGATGGGTTGTCAACCTACGCCAAGTCAAAATGTTAATGTTCTTGCTTCTGCCCTCACATTTCCACCTAGCACAATCTACAACCTGCCTCGCGTAACCTACACCCACGTCTTGATCCTGTGAACCATCCCGGACCTTCCTTGTGCTTCCTTCCTCTTGGGTTTTGTTTAATCTTCAACTTAAAATCTCCATAACCCTCATTTAAGCTCCCATTACGTGCACATACAAAACTAAACAAATTAAGTAATTGCATTTGATATAATAAACAATTAAAAAAATATGATATTAAACCTTAGAAACACGTCATTTAACCCACTCGATCATCAAGGTTCCTTTTCTTAACGAACAAACACGGACACACAAACCTTGTTCGTTTAATTGTTCTTGTTCGATTGTTTATTCTGTTAAAGTTCAATAAACGAACATGGACATGCTCCATTCATGTTCTTTCGATTCATTTACAAGCCTGGGTGTTCATAATCAATTAGAACTGATTAATCCGTCTAAACAAAAACAACTTCTTGGGTTAAATGAGATCTAAAGGGCTCGATTCACAGGCTGTTTTAATTGATGGTTGTTGAGTTGCGTACGACTGGATCTGGAACATTGGAATTGGACGTGCAAACTGAACTGATCACAGTTTAGCTTTTATTGTTTCTATATACTTGTTTATTAATATTAAGTACGTATATGTATTGTGTAGATAATAAATCTTGACATGTTAAATACAAGCATATATACTACTGCTTTGAAAAAAAATCAGTACAAATTTCACACCGTCAAATCAGTAAAGTAGTTGTTCTTGGCTTCTTGCTACCTAAAATGTTTATCAAAACTTATCAAATTGGACCGTCAACACCTACACTAAACAATATATTAACGTTCTCATTCTCAAAATACCACCTTATAATGATCTTATTTTTGTAGATTATTGGCTAATATTTTAAACTGATCGTATATATGATATGCTTAATTATAACTTTTATAAATATATTAATGATAAGAACGTGGATATAAGAATGACAAGAAAAGTAATGTTCAAATCACGTACAATAAAATCACAAAAGTAATATCTCAAGACATGATGACCCAATTATAAAATGTGTACGTGAAATGTATTCGTACGTGTGTTTCATGATCAAGAAACTTAAGTTTGAAAATATAACTTCTTGAGTTGTTATATAACGTTTGTGTTGTATCATTGTTTTTTTCTTTTTTAAGTTGGTATAATAGGATGGTTGGATATGAGATTTTGGTCATTAAATGGGTGATTGCGGTAGGTATAAAACTGAAAAATAAAAGAAGATGGTTAAGTTCAGGTTTTCACATGGAAGCTAGGACTAGGAGGCTATTGAGGTAGGGGAAGACTATTATGTATATGATGAGGAAGGGACATATTTATTTCAATTAAATGCTACCCCACCCCACCTCACTTTCCCTAATTACCCTATTACCCCCCTTTGATTTTACAACTCCCCACTGACCCAACCATCTTACTGTGCCCCTACCCCTATACCTTTTATCATTCTCTTGTTTTATTGCTATATATGCATGTATACAATATGTATATACAAAGAGGGAGACTTAAGTGTAAAGGATTGATTATACGAGCCATTGTATTTGCAAACGGTAGAAGTGTAACTAAAATTTATTACGACAGTGACATGAACCTGAAACAGTTGGGTGTATCCGTGCACTGTTATAGATGATTTAACCGAATCTTTGTAACCGCATACTTTTTTTTTTCTTGTTAAATGTCATAATTTGAAAGAGCATTACAAACTATGAACACTAATAACTATCTGTACCCTTGAATGATAATTACAAAAAACATATTAACCACACGAAACTATGATCACACTCGAAACTAAAAAGCAAGAAAGGGGATTTGATATTTATACAATATTGATATGGATTGTTGTGATCTCAATATTACACGAGTCTAGAGATTCCGCATCTCAAATTTGAAACGATTCAGTTGACGATTTTGGTACGTCCTAACAACAACTGCTTGGTCAAGTTCCACTAATCTACCAGTGACTAAAGATTTGGTAAAAGTTGATGCACACTTGTCATGCCACTGCGCGCTAAGATCAGTGCTACTGATTATTCGCTCCAATTGATCATCAATTTCAAGCCATTTACTAGTTATAAGGCAAATTGGATGTTACTTTTTGTACTTAATAATATGCCAAAATTAGTTTCTTATGCTAGTATATTAGTGTTACCCTCGCCAAGGCCGTTGCCCCTTGGACCTCAGAAAGGGCCAGCCCGTTGCTGCACCAGACCTGCCAAAGGGCGATGCCCCTTTGAACCCCATATGGTATCAACGCCAGAGTGATATTTTATCACCAAAGTCAAAGTGAACTTAACGAGTATGTACACCACGCCTCTAAACTCGCATTAATATCTATTATATTTCTCATTTGATTTATAAGTAAATTAGCCCAAAATAAGTTGATAACACTAAAATCACAAAACACGTTAACAAAGGGCCAACCATGAGTCTATTGCCTCAACTTTTAGCGAACGGATACAAGTGCGACTTGTTTGTTTACACCCATATGTGTTACCAATAGCTAAATAAGTTAAAAGTTAGATCTTAATTTTTTTTAACTTTTGTACATGCATATACCTTTTATTCTTGAGACCATATAATTTATGTGTTGTTTTCCATGTGCGGGTTGTATATGTGATTTTCCTCTATTTATTATTCTTATATTAAGATTCATATTTACCTATATATTATTTTATTATATCAGTTTTGTTGCATGGTTTATTTATCTCTGTTGGTATTTGGTTTATTATTTATCCTTAGTACTGTTTGTTACTCACTATTGTATCTTTAGTTCAAGTATTAGGATAATCTTTAACATTTTAGCTAGTATTATTAGTTGATTACCTTATCATTTTCTTGTCATTGCAATATCAAACAAAATATAGAATAAGAACTATCGAACAAACTTATAGATAAACAATAAATTAACAAGTGATAACAATAACAGGAAACATCAAGGTAGTTATTGATCTTCCGTTTCGGATAAATCTAGGGGTGGCAAATGGGTTGGGTTGGGTCGAACGGGTAGGGGCAGAATGGGTCAACTAAAAAAAGGTTTGTTTTGGTTTCGGACGGAATGGGTTTAGGGGTTAGAACATGTCCAAGTTGGAACGGGTCAAAACGGATTTGAATAGATCGAACCCGAAAAAATCAATCAAAATGAAACTTAAAAATTGAAACTGAACAGAAATGAAACTGAAAAAACCGACCGAAACCGAAACAAAAACTGAAACTGAACAGAAATGAGGATTTACTGAGTACGATTATAATGATGATTCGTTTTTCATTGTCATTTTAAAGTTAAAACTCTTCTCTTTCACATGTGAGCGTCATAGTAGGCTACAATTTTACCATCAAATTAAGGCTCATAGGATAAAAGTTAATTTGAATGATGCATCGCCATCATGAATGTCGTGTGATCCTTCACGTCTTGCCAAGGAAATTTACACATTATTCATCTATTATTTCTACAATAACTAAAAATTTGTTATTATTTCTACAATAACTAAAAATTTGTTATATATGTTAAATATTTTTTTTCTTCGTGATCATATCCTAAAATATATAAATAAACATATAAGAAAAGTGAATAGAAAATTTTTAGGCCGGTAACTTTATCTATAAAACAATTTAAACGAATTATATCTATTTATTGTTTTATGATATACCGTAGTTACAAGAAAAATTCAAAATCCCTCCGTAGCTTTATTGTCCATTTAAACCCCTGTTTACAAGTCTACATGCATGTGTTACGAGTACAACACCTAGGCGTCTTAGAATCATTAGTATGCCATAAATTTGCATTCGATCACATATATTCATGGTTTTGAAAAATCAAATAATCTACAAATACACTACCAACTCCCATCAAAATAATTCACAACTAAAAAGGCCCCTACCATTCTCACTTAAAATCAAGCTTTTGAAATTTCTTCATCTTCTGATATATTGTTCGTTGCAGGTCATTTAATGCACTATTCAATAATATGTAAGTTGTTGCATGCATCAATTTAAATTTAAACTAGTATATCCAATAAATCTAAATTTAAATTTAACCACCCCGAAAGATGTTTCCTTCGATGCGGTGGAAAAGAGATCGTTCCAAAAATTATCCTTTGAAGCAGTTTTATTTTATTATTTTGAAGCGTTTTAATTTATTTTGTTGAAGCCGTTTTAATTATATAAAACAATTAAATAATTAGAAATACTATATTTTTTGCAGAGATTTTCAATTTAAGAAGCGGTTTTATTTATCAAAATACTATCATTTTAGAGCAGTTATATTTAATTTTTTAAATTTGCTCTAAAACATCATAAGAAAATGTTGTAACTTTTAAAACGATAACTTTCGAATCCCCTTTTCCTCCATCTAAAAATGCATTATGTACAAGTATTATTACTTTAGTCAATAATAATATATACCGACAGTTTAACCATTAACATTTATAACTTACGTTTTTATAATCAACAACTTAACTCACGTAATCATATTAAATTTACATTTAACTTTCACTAGATTTCACTTCAATATAAATCTCTTATCATAAAGTAAATTAAGTTCAAAGTGTGATCTAATACTTTATATATGGTATATTGACAAAACAAGTACCTAAATACAGTCAATTGAAATACAAACTCCAATTACTAAATCTTCCCGTGTTTAGATTACATATATACACGTCACTTATGGTGATATACTGGATATATATTTATGATAGTATAAAAAAAATAATAAAAAATAGATGCATAGAGTTCACCGTCCTCTCTTATCTTTTCTTGACTGACAAGAGGAATACCCTGCGCACGCATACTCTTAACACTTACACGTCAGGCATGCAGACACACACCCAACCCAAAACACACGTTAAAAAACCCTAATTTCCATTTTTAGAGCAGTTTTATTAACCTATCGACGATAGTGACTTCTTCTTGTATATTAATTCTTGATTCTCCAAATCCCCATAAACGCCACCTCCATCCCCCTATATATATA
This sequence comes from Bidens hawaiensis, assembly GCF_021521415.1. NCBI lineage: Eukaryota > Viridiplantae > Streptophyta > Magnoliopsida > Asterales > Asteraceae > Bidens > Bidens hawaiensis. The sequence goes on along the minus strand of NW_027497803.1, from coordinate 77,901 downwards.
TATATATAAATACACATATATATCTACTCATTGCGTCACTAAAAGCAAATCCCCAGTTGGGTTAATTCCATGGAGTTTTTCAACCAACATTCCGATCATAACACTGAAGCTTGTTTGCCACCGGGATTCAGGTTTCACCCGACAGATGAAGAGCTTATCACATGCTACCTTTTAAGGAAAGTGCTTGACGGCAACTTCACCGGATTAGCGTTTGCCGATGTTGACCTTAACAAATGTGAACCATGGGAGCTTCCACGTAAGTGTGTTTAAACATTAGCCTAGTGAAGAAACACTAAGTGACCCCGGGCAGATTACGGATAATCTGGGGGTTAAATAGATGTTTCCCACGAGGGTTAGGTCCGGCAAGATGGTTGTTCTTCAGATGACCTGCAAAACAGACACCGTGAGCTCGTCACTGAGAAGGGGGTACCTCCTTGTGACCACCCTCCGGCGTGAGAATCAGACTAGATTGCTCTTGAATATAAGTGTATATTAAGAGAATTAGCTAGAGAGAAGATGATAATACCGTTCCAAGGTGTTGGAGTATTTATAGCCGAAGGTAGGTGTCCAAGAAGGTACAGCCGGCTGAATAGTGTTACTGTTCTACCAACTGTGGGCTACGCACGTGCCATCTGGTGGTTGGTGGGTAGGCAGCGGCTGATAGTGACCAGGCCGGCTGTGTACTATTCCTTTTCCACCAACTGCAGGCTATGGACGTGCCCCGACGGTTTGGTGAGTAGGCAGCGGCTGATAGTGACTTTAAGTACCAGAGCGTGCTGCTCGTTGTACTGTTGTCAGTGAGCTGTCGCTGCTTTGGTCAGATCTTTTGTCCATACCTCGTCAGGTACAGTACAAAAGATTCTCCAGTAGCGTACGGACTGGCTCATTTGGGCGGGAGTTTTCCCGGCTTTGGGCGGGAGTATTCCCGGCTTTGCTCATTCCTTCTTCAGGTGACATTACTGAATTATTCTGAGAGTTAAGTGTCTTGTGCGTGTAGCCTTGCTGTTAGTGCGGGTAGCCTTCCCTGATGGCTAGTATCCGCAGCTGCGGGAACAGGCGGAGTACGTTACCATTGGGAGGCTTTTCCTGCGGGAACAGCTTGCGTACTGCGCGTAAGGACGTCATCTCTCTGAGCGTGGTGGGTCCTGCAGATCTAGTTGGTCTTTGCGCAGACGTCCCTTTTAAGGTGAGTCTTGCGGGTCCAACTGCGCAGACGTCCCTGTTCAAGGTGAGTCTTGCGGGTTCAACCGCGCAGACGTCCCTGTTCAAGGTGAGTCTTGCGGGTCCAACTGGGCTCTGCTGGGACCTACCTCTTCAAGTCCCCCCAGTCCAATGTTCTTCTCATGAATTGTTAACAAGTGAGGTGAACTTTTGGACTTAAGCAAGGGGTTTTGAAAAGGGTTTAGTTTTAATGTTTTCCATTGGGATTCTTCCCGCGGAAGTTCTAATGTCACGTGCAGATTTTCCCACTGTTCTGCTTGATCTTTGGGTATGATGCGGGTAGGTGTGTAACCTCCTCGCAAGTCAGGACCGTTGAGAAAACCTTGTGTAGATTCTCCACGAGGTTTTGGTAGTTTTAGACATAGTGATCAATTATGTTTAAACAACCAATTCCATCTTGGGGATTCAAACAATTTAGTTCTCAATGTTCCCGCTATGCGGGGATGTTATATCCCTTTCCGCAAGCATGGCCCAGAAGATCCTTCTTGGTTTCAATTCCCTGCGGAGTGCTAAGTATGTGAAGGGTTTTGCCTTGACACTGAACCCGCACTCGTCTTATAGTTACTTTACTTCCATGGTATTCCTGGCGTCAATTCCCTGCATGTGCTAAGTATGTGAAGGGTTTTGCCTTGACACTGTACCCGCACTCGTCTTATAGTTACTTGGTTGCCGAGGTATTCTTGGCTTCAATCCCCTGTAGGTGCTAAGTATGTGAAGGGTTTTGCCTTGACACTGTACTCGCACCTGTCTTATCGTTACTTGGTTGCCAAGGTAAGGGGTAAAGTCCCGCTTACTTTTGAATCTTTTTGAATCTTTTTTGAAATTCGAAGAGTTGGTGAAAGGATAAGAACAGTCTAACCTGTTGAAGGGACGTCAGCGTGGTCTGACGGTTTCTTCTGACAGTTTCAGGACGTGCAGGAAGTTATGGCGACGTGACAGTATATGGTCATTCCAGACGCTTTTTCAGGCGCGTGGGCGCGTGGCCGCGAAATTTATGGCACGCGTCCTTTCAACAGCTGTTGCTAGCTTGCTCTTTGTCACGTGTCATAGTTTCATTGCACCTGCGATTTCTCTCTCTTCCGCATTAAATTCATCGCATTCATTGCGATGAGTATATAAAGGGGGAGAGGGTGCATCTTAATCCACACCTTCACTCTTCTTCTTCTAAGTGATTTCCGGCGAATACTCTAACTTTCTGTCGAGCATTCTCCTGAAATCACTCTTCTTTACCTCCAAAACATGTCTTCTCATGATCTTGAGGCTGCTGCCGAGGAGTCTGACGTGTATGCCGTGAACCCGTCCACGTCTGATAAGGACGATAAGAGTACTGTTGGCGAGTGCCAGTGTGCTCTTACCGTCGAACTGTACCAGTACATCGTTAGGAAGTTCAAGCTCGAGCCTTTCGAGCCTGAGTTTCCTAAGCCTCATCAGACGGTGTACGATGCCCCCAAGGGCAAGATAGGGGTATATGCTGCATTCTTCGTCTATGGGAATCTCAGGTTCCCATTGACGAAGTTTGTTTACCGTGTTTTGGAGAGACACGGTGTACATCTGACGGAGGTGTACCCGATGGCGATGGCAAAGGTTCGCCACTTTGAATGGGTGTGCCGCATTCTGGGCGCTGAGCCCCACGTTGACCGCCTGATGACCTTCTATTCGTGGAGGTGCATCCAGGGGTGGTATACCTTGGTCACCCGGATCAAGGGTTTGAAGATCTGCGCTACCGAGCGCAGTCTTCGGTCTTGGAAGCGGGAGTTCTTCTACATCTCTGCCCGTGTCGTCCCTATTGCGATGACATTCAAGAACGGGAGAGCACTCCCCAACCTTCAAGCCTCCAACTACCAGGAGGCGGAATGGTTTGCCAAGATCTCCCGGATCCAGACTCCGGTCTACCGCTTTGCGGAGTCTGGGATGGTGATGCTCGGGATGAGCCGGGTATGGAAGGATGCTGGGGCAGAGGCGTCACAGATTCCCATCGTCCTTGAATACGGTTTGAACTCTATCCCTTACGGTATGTTCCGTCTTCTTTGTTGATTTAGGGTTTTTCTTCTAACCATTTCTTTCTTTTTATTTCAGAGGGGAATGACTTACAATCGCTCCTGCATCCGCGGGAGGCTGGTGGTCCCGCTCGGATGGGTATTCGCGGTCTTGATGAAAACGAGTTGCCCATCCTTGAGCAAACGGCGGATCGGTTTGTGGAGGTCTACCCGCCGGGCCACGAGATATTGAGTGCCACGCGGCCAGGTAAGGAACTCTTTAACCCCCGCCCTCTCCATGCTCAAACCTCTGCTGGAATTCCTCTAATCTTGTCATCTTCTGATGAGGAATCCGCAGACGGTCCTTTTCTCGTGAGGAAGAAGAGGGCTGCTGGCGCGAAGGGCAAGGCGAAGGTTGCCTCCACTGCCGATCAGGGGAACCGGTTTGAGTCGGAGACCGAAAGCGAGGAGGCGGCGGGGAACCTTGGTGGTGCTGAGACCACTGTTCCGGAGGTTGAGACCGCTGTCACCTCCGGGCAGCCCAGTACGGCGACGGTGACCGGCGTGAAGAGGCCGGCTCCATCTGGTTCGTCCTCGCCGATCAGAACCTTCAAGCTCAAGAGAACTCGTAAGTATTCTTTATTTATCTTACCCGCAATTCTTTCCGCCATCATACTTATATCTTGTCTTCGTGCAGGCGTGGATGCAACCGCATTCCCGAGTGGAGCGGGAAGGAGCGTCCCTGGACCCATGACGGTAGGTTTGGTCAACCTACCCGAGGCGATGACCCAGGCGGCTGCGCCTGTTTCAAGTGTTGGTTCGGTTGCTCACCCGGTTGAGGCAACTGTTCCAATTGTAACTTCGTCTCCGCCGGCTGTCAGTGCCATCTTCACTGCATCTTTCACTGAGCCGGCAGTGATGTTTTCTGCGGGTTCCTCCGCAGCGGCGGCCACGGTTGTGAGTTCACTTCCAGTGAGGTCACCACCGATGGTCTCTACCGCGGCGGCTTCAACCGTGCCTCCGGTACCGGCGACTACCTCGTCCCCGGGCGGTCCAGCAGGTATGTTTGGAGCTTCTAGCCAATCTTTGCCTCCTTCCCATCTGCCTGACCTCTTGGATGGATATCCCTTAGGTTCGGGTGATGGGTTTGGCGGCTACCGGCCAGTTGTTGACCCTACAGGTGCGTAGGGTTATTTTGGCCTTATATATATATATATATATATATATATCATCTTTTCCTAACCGCTTTTTGTTTTTTGCAGTGTCGGATTCCAATGAAGTGTATGTTCCACGATGGAACATCCGCCGAGGAACAACCCTTCGCACGTCTGTGGACTGCGTGGAGTGGGCGCGCCACGCAGCTCCCAGTGGTGCGTTGGGGGAAGCAATGGCTAGCTACCAGGAGGGTAGGCTAACCAATGAGCTTCGAATTCTCCTTGCCCGGATGCAGCCGCGCGTCGAGTTGCTTTGTCGTGAAAACGACAAGTTAAAGGCTGCGCGTATCCAAGAAGTGGCTCAGGCGCGGGCTATCCGGGATGAGAACAAGAAACTTACCGCCATTGCTGCGGAGAAGGAGAAGGAGAAGGCCTTCAAGGCCCTCGAGGTTGAAGTTCAGGCCCGTCTCAAGGCCCTTTCCAAGGCTGCCCAAGCTGTTAACGAACAGCTTCGGTTGGCTAAGGAAACTGCTCGGAACGCTACCGAGAGGGCCACCAAGGCTGAAGCTGTTGCTGAGCCTCTTCGCGTCGAGAATGAAGAGCTTAAAGCCAAACTAGAGAGGCTCCAGCAGGCTCATGATGCCTTGGCCATGGAAGACGCCAAGAAGCTTCAAGAGATCTTGGACCAGAGGGGTATGCTTGACCATACTGAGCGTAAGCTAAAGGGCGTTGAAGAGGCTGCTGCTAAGGAAGTGTTGCTTGCCAACCTTAACAAAAGTGAAGCCGAACGCGCCCGTAACCAAGCTCAAGCTGCCCTCCAAGAGGCTCTGGTTACCAAGGAATGGCTTCTTCGAGAAGCGTTGTCGCAGGTATGCGTAGCTTCATAATGTCTTCACGCTTTTCTTTGTACTTAGAAAAGGTTTTGACACATTTTTTCTTTTTGTAGGTTGTGCATCGGGTCTTCACGGATACATCTTATGACGATGCTATGAGCGCAGCCCTCAACGCTTCCCATGATGATGGGGAAAAGGCAGGTTTCCTGCTTGGTCTGGGGTATGTTGAGAAGGGCATCCCGCCTTCCAACTTCCCTCTTTTTGACGTAGATACTGAAGTTGCTTATGACCAAGCAGTGAACCAGTATGCTGCCTTCCCGCATCCGGTGATGGAGAAGGTGAACGAAGTTGCTGCTGCTGATGATGGGCTAGCTATCCTCAAGGCTTTCCTTGAACCGCCACAGCCAACTGATGGTGCGGGTTCAAGTGGGTTTGGGGGGAGTGGTCCTGAAGTTGAACCTTGAGATCCCTTCCCACCGTTAGGATAGATTTATATTACTGTAGGCGGGTAGATACCCGGCCATTCTTGTAATTAAATTTTTTATGAAATATAAATGTTCGTACGGGTAAGACCGTCACTTTCACTGGATGACTTGCTTTATAAACGTTATATGACTTGCTCATGCATGTTACAGCTTAATTTGGCACTTGTTTTGCCGCATAAACAATATATGATTTGCTCGTGCATACTTTAGTTTAACTTAGCAATTTTCCAAGTGTTTTGAATAAGTTAACCGTTCGACGCGCGGTTGTCAATAGGTTAGTGTTCAGTTTTCTCTATCATGATTGTGCGGGTAGGACCGTCACTTTCATTTAGTGGGATGACCAATCTTCCCCTACAACTAACCTGCGTGAAAGTTTTCCTTAGAAATTTTTGCCGTTTTTCGTGTTTATGCGGGTTTTGCCGCCGTCCACACGCAACGACTTCACTTATTTATGCGGTGAAGACCGGCATACCAGTGTTTTGGATAAGTTAAACCGTTCGACGCGCGGTTGTCAATAGGTTAATGTTCAGTTTTCTCTATCATGATTGTGCGGATTGGACCGGCACTTTCATTTAGTGGGATGACCAAACTTCACCTATAACTGACCTGCGTGAAGGTTGACCTCATCTCTTAGAAATTTTTGCCGTTTTTTGTGTTTATGCGGGTTTTGCCGCCGTCCACACGCAACGACTTCCTTTCACACTTATTTATGCGGTGAATACCGGCATATCAGTGTGGAAAGTTCATAAGTATAAATGTAAGATCATCAGCGTCAATGTGATAAGGAAAATCATTTCCATTAGAAGTGGCTCTGGGCCTTTTCTTTACAAGTTTGGAATTGATCTACATGCAGCCTGTGTAATTGAGCTCCCTTCCATGTTGTTGGGATGGGAGTGCCATCGAGCCGATATGCACCTGGTTCGGAATCTCGTTGTTTACGCAGGATGTAGTCTCCAACATTGAAGCTGCAGTTTCATCCGTGTTTTCCCCAACTGGGGTTCTACACGCATTAGTCTGCTTAGCATTCATTACGCCACGAGGTGCGTAAGCGTCCCATCTCTTACAAATTCTTCGACGATGTCCTTCAAGTCTAAGCATTCCTCGGTGGTGTGGCCTCTTGTCCTGTGGAAGTCACAGTATTTGCTCTGATCAGCGTTGTGACGATGTCGGATTATTGGAGCCTTTGGCCATGGAAGCCTCTCAGTGGCGAATATCTCGGTGACGCTTTTGGTAAGTGGCGTCCATCTGGAGTTCCGGTTCGACTGTACGTTATCCCTTCGCCTAACCGATGGTGCGAGCCGGATGAGGTGTCAAAGTTTACCCTTGACAGCCAAATGCCTAGCTTCCGCTTTTTGTTTAGTCGGGCGGTAAGGACGTTGTCTTCTCTTGTTTTCTGGGTGTAGAGGTTTGTGCTCTGGGAAGATCTCTACCCAGTTGCTTTTCCGTTTCCGCGAAGCGTTTAGCTGCTGTCATGATGCCATCCCACGTGGATGGCATGCCATCTTTACCCGTTAAGGTGCGGATGAGCTCTGGGTATTCGGCGCCCTGGATGAAAGCAACGCGAACAAGATCTTCGCTAATATTGCCCAGACTTAGCTTCTTTGAATTGAAGCGCGTGATGAAGTCTAATAAAGACTCATCTTCCTTACGGATGCAGTTGAGGATCGTCCATTGCTCTTCGGTATACTTTCGTTGTTGACTGAAATGTTGGCTGAACTTCTGCTGGAAGTCTGCCCAATCGTAGATGTGGTGGACCGGTAGACGGTTAAACCACGCTCTGGCTGCTCCAACCAGCGTCATCTGGAAAATATAACACCACGTGGGTTCCGTCCAGTTGCTGACGGTTGCCCCCGCTATGAATCTGTTCAAATGATCGTCTGGGTCGGATGTACTATCATAAGTGCCGATGTTGGACATCTGTTTGGCACTTCTCGGGGCGATTGCTTCCGCAATGTCCCTTGCAAACTTGGACGTTCCCGCATTTGCAGCAGTTGGTCTGAAGGTTTTAGAGAAGTCACGTGGGTTTCCACCCGCGTTCCTTGGTTTGAAGGTTTCTCCAAAATTCCTTCTCGGTTGGAAGCCCGTTTCCTTACGCTTCCCTTTCGCCCTATGGCGAGGGTTTGCGTCGGAGTCGGATTCCTCCGAATCATCGTTCCAGTAGTCGCACTCATTGCTCATGTTGAGCTGTTGTCGAGTGCTTCCAAATTCGTCAGCCTGTTGGATGGAACGTAAGCGTTCGTCCAACTCAGCTTGGAATTCCTTCTGGCGTGCTTTCGCCCACGCTTTAACTTGTTCAAGTGTTTGGCGAGGGAGCCTCGTCTGTTGTCTTTCCACCTGGGTATCCCAGGGGATGATTGTTTACTGCACTTGCCCCGGCTCGAGTGACCGGGGTAGTGTTACTGCACTTGCCCCGGCTTGGGTAACCGGGGTAGTGTTCGTAAAATTTGTATTTTCGCCGGTGTTCCCCCCAGTAGCTGGGGTTGTGGTTACCGGGGTTTCTTGGTCACTCGGTGGCCTTGGGACCGGAGTAACTTTAACCATCTTTCCAGAAGTTTTGAAAAAACTGAAAAAGAATTAAGTTCTAGCTTTTATGCACGGATGGCGCCAATGAAGAAACACTAATTGACCCCGGGCAGATTACGGATAATCTGGGGGTTAAATAGATGTTTCCCACGAGGGTTAGGTCCGGCAAGATGGTTGTTCTTCAGATGACCTGCAAAACAGACACCGTGAGCTCGTCACTGAGAAGGGGGTACCTCCTTGTGACCACCCTCCGGCGTGAGAATCAGACTAGATTGCTCTTGAATATAAGTGTATATTAAGAGAATTAGCTAGAGAGAAGATGATAATACAGTTCCAAGGTGTTGGAGTATTTATAGCCGAAGGTAGGTGTCCAAGAAGGTACAGCCGGCTGAATAGTATTACTGTTCTACCAACTGTGGCCTACGCACGTGCCACGCTGGTGGTTGGAGGGTAGGCAGCGGCTGATAGTGACCAGGCCGGCTGTGTACTATTCCTTTTCCACCAACTGCAGGCTATGGACGTGCCCCGACAGGGTTTGGTGAGTAGGCAGCGGCTGATAGTGACTTTAAGTACTAGAGCGTGCTGCTCGTTGTACTGTTGTCAGTGAGCTGCCGCTGCTTTGGTCAGATCTTTTGTCCATACCTCGTCAGGTACAGTACAAAAGATCCTCCAGTAACGTACGGACTGGCTCATTTGGGCGGGAGTTTTCCCGGCTTTGGGCGGGAGTATTCCCGGCTTTGCTCATTCCTTCTTCAGGTGACATTACTGAATTATTCTGAGAGTTAAGTGCCTTGTGCGTGTAGCCTTGCTGTTAGTGCGGGTAGCCTTCCCTGATGGCTAGTATCCGCAGCTGCGGGAACAGGCGGAGTACGTTACCATTGGGAGGCTTTTCCTGCGGGAACAGCTTGCGTACTGCGCGTAAGGACGTCATCTCTCTGAGCGTGGTGGGTCCTGCAGATCTAGTTGGTCTTTGCGCAGACGTCCCTTTTAAGGTGAGTCTTGCGGGTCCAACTGCGCAGACGTCCCTGTTCAAGGTGAGTCTTGCGGGTCCAACTGGGCTCTGCTGGGACCTACCTCTTCAGTAGCTTAATTAATTAATTTATTTTTGTTACCAAATGAGATTTTGGCTAGCAGTACCAAAACAGTAGATAACTATATATATCTAATGTTTTGTTACCGCTGACTGCCTGACTATCTAATGTTTTTGTACCGTTTTAATAATTAATATATTGTAACGTTTTTAATTTTGGAGGCCCTTTTTTTGTATTTAATTAGATTTTAGAGACAGTTAATTACTTTGAAGGTACCAAAGTGTAACTTATGACTTATTTCTTTCACAACTTTAAACTTATAATATTTTTAAAATGTTATCAGGGTAAAAATAAGCAGTCTCAAATGCCCCCTTTGTACTGTTAAAAAAAAAAAAATTTAACGTGGAGTTGTCGTTTTAAAAAATTAATTTCTTTTTTTGTTAATAAATTGTGATAATTTTCTAGTGTTAATTTCTTTTTACAGAAAAGGCGAAGAAGGGAGGAAAAGAATGGTATTTTTTTAGTCTTCGAGACCGGAAATACCCGACGGGGTTGAGGACAAACCGGGCGACTGAGACCGGGTACTGGAAGGCAACCGGAAAAGACCGTGAGATCTACAGCTCAAAGACTTCTGCCTTAGTGGGTATGAAGAAAACCCTAGTGTTTTACAGTGGTAGAGCTCCTAAAGGAGAGAAAAGTAACTGGGTGATGCATGAATACCGTCTTGATGGCAAGTTTGCCTATCATTATCTCTCAAAGAATTGTAAGGTATGATATGATTAATTAGCAAGCTTAGGGTTTGTAAGAGTTTGAGTTTGCATGGTATTTATTTACTCAATGTTAAATTATTGGATAAGTTATTAAAAGATTTATTAGTTATCCGTACTAAAGTGTGACTTGAAGGTAGTTTAATAATGATAAAAAAATATTAGAAAAATTTATAATTATCCTTACCATATAATATAAAGTTATCTGTGGTTACATCAGTCATTATTGATACGTAATGCAGGTAAATAATTTACCTCATATTATTGTTATTATTATTATTATTGGTGTTTACATCAGTAATCTTATTGTTGTTACGTTTTTTAGGACGAATGGGTGATCTCCAGAGTTTTTAAGAAAAGTAACGCGGGACTTGTTGCTGGCGACGTTGTTGGTAAAAAATGGTCAACCGGCGGCATAAATTACGGGAAAGAGTCTAGTTGTGTTTCGGCTGTTTCGGATTCACTACCACCGCTGCTTGAACAAAACTATCCCTACGACAGCACCGGTGTTTCAAAACAGCACGTAACCTGTTTCTCCACGGCCTCAACCACCAATTACTTCGGCTCACAACCCCTCTTCGACTTCCCGCCACCAGAGCCTCTGACGTCATTTTCCGAACAAAAGAATGCAAGTGTGTCGGCCTTCCCTAGCATGAGCACACTACACGACAATCTTCAGCTCAGCTTCTTTAACTCCGCGGCAGTGCCACCCATGCACGGCGGCGGAGAACCAAGCAATTACCACATGATCAGTTCTTCCGGCGAGAACCAGAAACTTGGGCCCATGGAACTGGACTGTATCTGGAGCTTCTGATAAAAGGACGGCGGCTTTAAATGTATGTGTTGAACAATTTATGGTGCTTTAATTTATCCGGGGTTTAGGATATTAAATGTGAAATTATTAAGTATGGTAGGACGCTATATTATGTTGTGTACGTTAGTATGTCTGGTCTAGTCGTCTTTATATTTATAATTATTTGATCTATGATCATGATGTTTTGGTGGGCGACCAGGATGAACTATTTATGATCTTGTACCTTATCTTGTATTTTTGTAATCCATTAATCCATTAAGCATGATCATTATAAATCGCTTCTTCAATTTACGCAATGTGTAATTGTACAATTAGATTTTAGGTTATGCGGTTTGTTTCACAACCCGAAACCTTGAGATGGATCTTCTTACTTGTTATTAGGTTGCAAGCTTTAATAAGCGATTAGAAATTCCCAAGACATGATATGTTGATCTGTCTATTTGATCGATAAATAATTGATAGACTAAGTATTTGACTATTATGTTTATCATAACTTAATTCAAACAATTGACACATGAATTGAATAATCTTTAAATACTGTTAAAGCAATACAATGTGGACACATTGTCTTTTTCTAGGTTATCTACATGTGCAATTCAGTCACCATGTTTCCATTCTCATGTGCTCTAATATTCTGTCCTGTGTCATGTTGACCAAACACCAAAAAACTTATTTAAACCTTAATATTTTCCACCAAAATCATTTTAATATATATATATATATATATCTCTCTCTCTCTCTCTCGACTTAATTACTAACTTCACCATCCACCATCTTCTATATTCTGTTAATGTAGATCGTGATTTATCGTTTTCCGGTAAGGTTATATATTATACTCTAATGGCCAACAATTGTATATGATTTTCCGACAAGGTTATATCTTTTTCCGGCAACATCATATTTTCTTCCGGTTATTGTAGATCTAACATTTTATCTTTGTTTTCATTGTTAACTGATTTTTTTAAAATCAGTTTAGGTTCTAAATCAAAAACGGCGATGAAGCTAATATTTCTACGTTTTTACGTTTTTCCGGTGAGTTTTTCCATTCATGTTTACACCTATAACAATGTTTGTTTTATATTTATTTGAAGTTTTATATTTTTTTCCTTTTTGTTTCTTTCACATGTTGTTCTTCTAGATTCTAAATAAAAAGTTTCATCCATGGACATTATCATTATTCTTTTTCCGGTAAGGCCAATAATAAATTGTAAATCAGTGGTTTAACATTCCATAACATGTAGCATTACCGCGACTAGTTTTTTTATTTCTAAAACGAAACAATTTCGAATTTTAAATTTCAGTTAAAGTTGATATTTGTAAATGGTTGGTCAATATTCCATAACGTCTAAACTTACCATCATTACAATTTATTATTTTCTAAAACTATTTGATTTAAAAAGTTTAAATTTCCAAATTTAAATTAAAGTTGATTTTTTTATTTAATTGCTGGTCAAACGTTTAAGTTGGTCAAACATTTTTAAATTGCCTGGTCAAACATTAAAGTTGATTTTAACTTTAAGTTGAACTTTTTAAATGGTTGCTTAAACAAACATTCATAATGTCTAAAATTACCATCACTAAAATTTATTATTTCTAAAACGATGTAATTTAAAATTTATAAATTTCCAAATTTAAATTAAAGTTGAATTTTATGAATTACTGGGTAAATATTTCACAACATGTAACATTACCACGATTAAAATTTATTATTTATAAAACGAATATTAATATTTAATTTTCTCATTTCAGGTTATGTTCCTAACTTAATATAACTAATTTCATGAGTTGAAGATTTGTTGATAAGATATCTTATTTTTTTGTTTAATATTGATGTATATTTTTGTTATTTTTCATGTATTTATGTATTTTTCACAATTCATGTAATTTATTTGATTTTTATATAATCAATCATATATAGTTGTTGGTTTTGTCCATTTAATATATTTTAATCAGAACCGATGTATTAAAGAAAAAAAATATTTTTGTATCTTATATTTATCTATTTATTATTGATAATCTCTATAATTTATAATAATTATTATAATTTTAGTAAATTTGTTATTATTAATTCATTACCTTTTCTAATTAGTTGTTACATATTATTTTAACAGAAATAATAAAATTTACACCTTACCATTTTTATGTTTCAATATATTTGACTTAAAACATTATTATGTTATTATATTGCAAGATACGTTATATTTTTTATATATAACCAATTACGTTATATATGGAAAACACAATAAATAAGTTATAAAGTTTTCATGATTTTAATTATAAGATATTTAAACTTCTTTTAAATTCGGAAATTTGCCAATCTTTCAACAAATTTTTAAAAGTTTTAATACTCTCCATAATTTTAAACTCATTTCAAAATTTTTCCATAATTTTTTAGGTTTTCAAAGTAACGGATTTGATCTTCATATTTGTAGTTATTTCTAAATTAATTAGTCATATTAGTAAAAGTAGAACATATTTGATTTTAATTTTTGTGATTTGACATTAACTAGAATAAGTTATCATTTTAATATTCAAAAAACTGATTGTCAAACTAAAAATATACTTTTGTAAGGCCCCGTTACCGGTGTCTCACATTTGGACGTTGGATTTACTCATAAACACAGTTCATAATATCAGAGTTAATAAAAACATTCGCAGAATCTTAAAACATTCAAACCATCATATTACAAAACCATACTTTGTTGTCTTAACGGGCATTCAAATCATTTAAAACATAAAACATTGTCTTTAGAATAACACAACATTTCTTGAGATGCCAGCTTCTTCAAGTCCATGCCATGTGCTTCCTCTTATGTAAGCTGCCTCAATCTACTCACCTGCGTGCATACTAAAAGTCAGCTACGCTGAGTGAGTTCTAGTTAATCATACAACATACAATCTGTTCTCATACTTGCACACGTGCCCGAAGGGGTGTACATTATTCATACTTACTTTTCATACATAACTATCCGTTCTATTTAAAGAGCCTTCCGCTCTATAACCTCACATATATTATAAGAGTCTGGTCCCTAACATCACAGATATTATAAAGGGTCTGGTCCCCAACATCACAGATATTATTAGGGTCTGGTCCCTACCATCACAGATATTATTAGGGTCTGGTCCCTACCATCACAGATATTATAAAGGGTCTGGTTCCCAACATCACATATATTATTAGGGTCTGGTCCATACCATCACAGATATTATTAGGGTCTGGTCCCTACCATCACAGATATTATTAGGGTCTGGTCCCTACCATCACAGATATTATTAGGGTCTGGTCCCTTTGTTTCGTGTAACTGTACCGTACCTGTTCATACATACTTTCCTTGACAATACGTGCAATCTCCGAAGAGCGTTCACGTACCATCATCATAACATACATACATTATGCATACATCATATATTCATACATACATCATATCTTTCATCACACTTATCAATCATATCTTAACTACCACCTGACGGTACATGCAATATCCGAAGATCGTTCACGCACCGTCAAACAATCAACGTACTTAAATCATACAAGGCATACACTTACCACTTAAGATAAGTGTATTAACTATCACATCGAGTATGCACACAGCCCCGAAAACATAACAAGGAAGTGGTGCTAGAAACTCACCTCAATGCGGTTGCCTTCACCGTTTACGGTTATTCCCTTCTTGAGCTGTGCACGACTAACTGTATAATAATTACAGTATTAAGTACCGCTCTAGTAATCTCATTGCTACTTAATTAGTCTTACACGTCTAAGCTGTTTTACTTCATTAAATCATTACTTGGTTAGTTAATCGTTACTCATTTACCTTTAAAGGTATCTTTCATAAATTGCCAAACTCCAAGGGCTGTTATGTAATTACATAATTCTTTTCTAAGTTCAGGGACCATTCTGTCTTTATATTAAACTCCTAGTTCGTTACTTTTCCCTTAACGAATTGGATAAAGAACCACCCTCTGATTCGCTAAGCTCCCATAACGAACTAGCTAACGAATCACCCTCTGATTCGCTAAGCTCTCATAACGAACTAGCTAACGAATCACCCTCTGATTCGCTAAGCTCCCATAACGAACTAGCTAACGAATCACCCTCTGATTCGTTAAGCTCCCATAACGAACTAGCTAACGAATCACCCTCTGATTCGCTAAGCTCACATAACGAATTAGCTAACGAATCACCCTCTGATTCGCTAAGCTCCCATAACGAGCTAGCTAAAGAATCACCCATAACGAATCACCAATAGTTCTTATCCAGACTTTGACTCAAGGGTCAAAATCAAAATCGTCAAGAACAGCAAATAGTCAACAGATCTTAGATCTGCAATTAAACCTTCGTTTCTTAACCAAATATCACGATTTTGGTATCAACGGAATCGTCTTACCAGCGCCTACAAACCCCAACCATCAAATCGGCCTAACATCGATGTTTAAGGGGTGCGATTTAGGCATATAGGTTACGGGTTTACTTATGTTTACAATTAACCCATCAAATGTTAACCAATTTCCATAAGATTTGTTGTTTTGGATTCGTTTATAACAAACCAACACAAATCTATGATTTCCTTAATCAAACCGAACCTATATGAACGATTTCTAAATATAAACGTACCTTAGACGAGTCGGTATACGAACACGAGCTGGTCTTTGATGTTGTTTTGGTTCGTCACAACGATCTAGCACCAACAATCTTGGGTTTCGACTTCGGATCTTGGTTCGGGTTATAGGATGGTGTGTGTGTTTTCCAAGTGTAGGCTATGGTGTAGAGAATGGATAAAAATGGAAAGGTTTAGGGTTTAAGGGGTATTTATACTCCCTTAAGCCCATGGACCTAAGGCCCATTCTATTCCTTATTTTCCATCTTCTAAAGTCCAAGCCCACCTTCTATTAGTTTATTTATTTAAACCGATACACGACACTTTATAAAATGAACGAAATTTATTTTATTAATTCTTATCAAAAGCAGGATGTTACAACTTGTCATAATTGTAATGTAATCTTACTTTAGTTTACGTGAATATTAATTTTTAATTAATACTAAAATAATAACTGTGTTATTTTAGAACACAATATTCAAACTGAAATAATTTCTAATAATCAATACTTAATATATTATAAATTAAATAACTGTTTTATCATCATTTATAAATATTATTCGTCACATATGATTTAGTGAATATTGTTAAACATGACAACTTTTCATAATTTATTAATATTATTGTTTCCATGAATCAAGATATTTCAAATTATTTCTATCTTTACATGGAATACCAAATTCAAACTTAAACTACAAAATTTAAACTCCTTTTTAATTAATATATTTAAACTCCTTTTAAATTCAGAAATTGACCAATCTTTCAACAAATTTTTAAAGGTTTTAATACTCTCCATAATTTTAAACTCATTTCAAAATCTTTCCATAACCTTTTTGAAGTTTTCAAATTAACCGATTTAATTTTCATTTTTGTAATTATTTCTAAATTAATTAGTCATATTAGTAAAATTAAAACCGATTTGATTTTAATTTTTGTGATCTGACATTAACTAGAATAAGTTATCATTTTAATATTCAAAAAATTGATTGTGAAACTAAAAATATATACTTACCATAACCGTAATGTAATCTTACTTTAATTTACGTGAATATTAATTAATAACTAATACTAAAATAATAACCGCATTATATTAGAACACAATATTCAAATTGACACAATTTCTAATAATCAATACTTAATATATCATAAATTAAATAACTGTTTTATCTTCATTTATAAATATTATTCGGCACATATGATTTAGTGAATATAAACATGACAACTTTTCATAAAATATTAATGTCACTTTCTATTTAAAAAATTAAACTAATCACATATTAATTTCTTATTGTTATTATTTATAGTAGATTCAATTGATTATGAGATTCCACACGCGAGACATAAGTTTATTTTTATATTCACCGTTTTAAATTTGGTTATGTATGTTCAATTTTTTTATTTTTTTGAATTTGTGTTCACAAAATATTAATGTCACTAAATTTCTCAATAATATATAATAAACACGTATTATATTTTTATCCATTTTAACTAAAAAGTATTTTAAACATAATATAAATCTTCTAATTATAACATCCAAACAATTTGATAGTCTAAGTCTTCATAATGTTCACAAAGAATACTAAAAATATTTGATAATTTATTTCTTATACATTTATATTTTGTTTTCATTGATTTTGCATCATATTTTTTCACCTTTAATTATTTTCAAAGTCAACATAAAAATTTTTAGTCTTTCCAAAGTTATTTGAAAATTCATTTATTGTAAAACGGTTTCAAGTTTTCCAAGTTTAACAAAATATTAATGTCAGTGATTTAAAAGTTTGTTGCAAGATTGGTTAAAAATAAGAAAAAATTCATAATTTTTTAAATTTGACTAATTCCAATTTTTTTATATTTTGTAACTATTTTGAAAATATTTCAAAACAGGTTGTTTTAGAAGAGTATCAAATTTGTTAGGTATAAAATGACGACCAAAAAATGTTTTTATTGATATATCTTTTTGGTTTAATGGTTTAAGTCAGAAAGATATTTTTGTTGTCATTTTACTTTGTTTGTTGTTGTATGTTATTTTGTTTTAATAAAAACAAAAATTTAATAAAAACAACTTTATTAATGTTTAAATGTTACTCATTATTAAATATGTTATTATGGTATATTTAATTTGGATGCTATTGTTTTATTATATTTTCAGGTGGTGAAACAAAATGAGTTTCTTTTGGTAGAATGTTTGAAAAAGTTGATGGTGGTTTAATATGAAAATACATGTTGATGTCTTTTGTTGATGTTTTTAGGTTGTTCGATGTACATTAACTTATTGTAAGTTTTAACTTTTAAGATCTAGACAATGTAAATGGTTAACGTTTTGGTCCGAAAGTTTGAAGAAGTATTGTGTTGCTTGAATTTGTTATTTAAATTTATTATGTTTGTTATGTTCAAATTAACTTCCTGTAATTTGGAAGTTTTAATATTAAGACAACGTAAATCTATTACTTTTTGGTTGGTACGGTGATGTGTTAAGTGACAATGTAAATCTATCAAGTTTTTATAGTTAAAGAAATATTATGTTTGTTTAAATTGATATTTAAGTTGATTATGTTTAGTGACAAGTTATTCCACCCACGTGTCACGCGGGTATATACCCTAGTATAAACTAATTAATTACCGGTTTTATGTTTTAAAAATACCTTCAAAATAAATGGTTAATGGTAAACGTTGATGATTACAAACTAAATCAATAACTGATGAAATCAAAAGCACATTAATTAAAAAAAATGCATAATCAAATCAAACGAACATAAGGATTCAATTAACCGAATGATTAAATCAAAATCAAAAGTATATGTAAAATCAAGTTGAATCCAACTACTAACATTAGCTCTACCCGGATATGATCATATGTGATTTAGCCTTGCATTAGATGGTCTTCGATTATATCTGGATGTGGATGTAGAAACTATGGTTGTAAACGTGATTGGTTGGTCCTTGATGGTTTTCCTATAAAATCCGCCCAAAAACAACGGGAGAAGGAGGGTAGTTGAATTAGGTTAACATCCCCTTATACAGGAATGAATTTTTATGACAAAGACTAGGATGTCGAGACATAGCGTAAGGTATGCCGAGCCCAGCGTAAGCTATGATGGGTTGTCAACCTACGCCAAGTCAAAATGTTAATGTTCTTGCTTCTGCCCTCACATTTCCACCTAGCACAATCTACAACCTGCCTCGCGTAACCTACACCCACGTCTTGATCCTGTGAACCATCCCGGACCTTCCTTGTGCTTCCTTCCTCTTGGGTTTTGTTTAATCTTCAACTTAAAATCTCCATAACCCTCATTTAAGCTCCCATTACGTGCACATACAAAACTAAACAAATTAAGTAATTGCATTTGATATAATAAACAATTAAAAAAATATGATATTAAACCTTAGAAACACGTCATTTAACCCACTCGATCATCAAGGTTCCTTTTCTTAACGAACAAACACGGACACACAAACCTTGTTCGTTTAATTGTTCTTGTTCGATTGTTTATTCTGTTAAAGTTCAATAAACGAACATGGACATGCTCCATTCATGTTCTTTCGATTCATTTACAAGCCTGGGTGTTCATAATCAATTAGAACTGATTAATCCGTCTAAACCAAAACAACTTCTTGGGTTAAATGAGATCTAAAGGGCTCGATTCACAGGCTGTTTTAATTGATGGTTGTTGAGTTGCGTACGACTGGATCTGGAACATTGGAATTGGACGTGCAAACTGAACTGATCACAGTTTAGCTTTTATTGTTTCTATATACTTGTTTATTAATATTAAGTACGTATATGTATTGTGTAGATAATAAATCTTGACATGTTAAATACAAGCATATATACTACTGCTTTGAAAAAAAATCAGTACAAATTTCACACCGTCAAATCAGTAAAGTAGTTGTTCTTGGCTTCTTGCTACCTAAAATGTTTATCAAAACTTATCAAATTGGACCGTCAACACCTACACTAAACAATATATTAACGTTCTCATTCTTAAAATACCACCTTATAATGATCTTATTTTTGTAGATTATTGGCTAATATTTTAAACTGATCGTATATATGATATGCTTAATTATAACTTTTATAAATATATTAATGATAAGAACGTGGATATAAGAATGACAAGAAAAGTAATGTTCAAATCACGTACAATAAAATCACAAAAGTAATATCTCAAGACATGATGACCCAATTATAAAATGTGTACGTGAAATGTATTCGTACGTGTGTTTCATGATCAAGAAACTTAAGTTTGAAAATATAACTTCTTGAGTTGTTATATAACGTTTGTGTTGTATCATTGTTTTTTTCTTTTTTAAGTTGGTATAATAGGATGGTTGGATATGAGATCTTGGTCATTAAATGGGTGATTGCGGTAGGTATAAAACTGAAAAATAAAAGAAGATGGTTAAGTTCAGGTTTTCACATGGAAGCTAGGACTAGGAGGCTATTGAGGTAGGGGAAGACTATTATGTATATGATGAGGAAGGGACATATTTATTTCAATTAAATGCTACCCCACCCCACCCCACCCCACCCCACCCCACCCCACCCCACCTCACTTTCCCTAATTACCCTATTACCCCCCTTTGATTTTACAACTCCCCACTGACCCAACCATCTTACTGTGCCCCTACCCCTATACCTTTTATCATTCTCTTGTTTTATTGCTATATATGCATGTATACAATATGTATATACAAAGAGGGAGACTTAAGTGTAAAGGATTGATTATACGAGCCATTGTATTTGCAAACGGTAGAAGTGTAACTAAAATTTATTACGACAGTGGCATGAACCTGAAACAGTTGGGTGTATCCGTGCACTGTTATAGATGATTTAACCGAATCTTTGTAACCGCATACTTTTTTTTTTCTTGTTAAATGTCATAATTTGAAAGAGCATTACAAACTATGAACACTAATAACTATTTGTACCCTTGAATGATAATTACAAAAAACATATTAACCACACGAAACTATGATCACACTCGAAACTAAAAAGCAAGAAAGGGGATTTGAAATTTATACAATATTGATATGGATTGTTGTGATCTCAATATTACACGAGTCTAGAGATTCCGCATCTCAAATTTGAAACGATTCAGTTGACGATTTTGGTACGTCCTAACAACAACTGCTTGGTCAAGTTCCACTAATCTACCAGTGACTAAAGATTTGGTAAAAGTTGATGCACACTTGTCATGCCACTGCGCGCTAAGATCAGTGCTACTGATTATTCGCTCCAATTGATCATCAATTTCAAGCCATTTACTAGTTATAAGGCAAATTGGATGCTACTTTTTGTACTTAATAATATGCCAAAATTAGTTTCTTATGCTAGTATATTAGTGCTACCCTCGCCAAGGCTGTTGCCCCTTGGACCTCAGAAAGGGCCAGCCCGTTGCTGCACCAGACCTGCCAAAGGGCGATGCCCCTTTGAACCCCATATGGTATCAACGCCAGAGTGATATTTTATCACCAAAGTCAAAGTGAACTTAACGAGTATGTACACCACGCCTCTAAACTCGCATTAATATCTATTATGTTTCTCATTTGATTTATAAGTAAATTAGCCCAAAATAAGTTGATAACACTAAAATCACAAAACACGTTAACAAAGGGCCAACCATGAGTCTATTGCCTCAACTTTTAGCGAACGGATACAAGTGCGACTTGTTTGTTTACACCCATATGTGTTACCAATAGCTAAATAAGTTAAAAGTTAGATCTTAATTTTTTTAACTTTTGTACATGCATATACCTTTTATTCTTGAGACCATATAATTTATGTGTTGTTTTCCATGTGCGGGTTGTATATGTGATTTTCCTCTATTTATTATTCTTATATTAAGATTCATATTTACCTATATATTATTTTATTATATCAGTTTTGTTGCATGGTTTATTTATCTCTGTTGGTATTTGGTTTATTATTTATCCTTAGTACTGTTTGTTACTCACTATTGTATCTTTAGTTCAAGTATTAGGATAATCTTTAACATTTTAGCTAGTATTATTAGTTGATTACCTTATCATTTTCTTGTCATTGCAATATCAAACAAAATATAGAATAAGAACTATCGAACAAACTTATAGATAAACAATAAATTAACAAGTGATAACAATAACAGGAAACATCAAGGTAGTTATTGATCTTCCGTTTCGGATAAATCTAGGGGTGGCAAATGGGTTGGGTTGGGTCGAACGGGTAGGGGCAGAATGGGTCAACTAAAAAAAGGTTTGTTTTGGTTTCGGACGGAATGGGTTTAGGGGTTAGAACATGTCCAAGTTGGAACGGGTCAAAACGGATTTGAATAGATCGAACCCGAAAAAATCAATCAAAATGAAACTTAAAAACTGAAACTGAACAGAAATGAAACTGAAAAAACCGACCGAAACCGAAACAAAAACTGAAACTGAAAAAAAAAACCCATAAAATTTATTTGGGCCGTGGGTCAGGCCCGATGGTCTTTTACCGGGCCTTGTTTCATAAAATACAAATTCCGGGTCAACTAAACGGATCCCCCGCATCCGTCGAAACTGGAACTTTGAAGCGGTGGGTTTTTGGCTTATTTTGCACGAAACGAAACAAGTGTAAGTGTGTGTTTAATATTAATAATCGGTTTTCATACTTGAGTATCATCTTGTTGGTTGTTGTTAGGAAATGGAGGAAGAATATTCTCTGGTTGATACCTCCAAGCTGCTTCAAGCAGCTTCTGACTTCTCCTTTAATCCTGGTTACTTCAGCTTAATAATAATAATAATAATAATAATAATAATAATAATAATAATCACTCATTCACTCTGCTTATTTGATTATTTATTGACGTTTGTTTTGATGCTCAGGTACTCGTTCCGAAGCTGCTGTGAAGCAGTTTCTTGATCAGTTTCCTCTTCCTCTCATTATCAGGTTATCTCTTCATTTTGTTTTAATTGTAACTTAATTCATTCAATTTGAAATTGTTGACATCAAAGGTGCATGTGAAGTTAGTTAGTTAGTTAGTTAGTTAGTGTTTTATTTATTTATTTGTTAAGAAATTAATGGATTTTATGTTGAATTGAAGTGCTTTGCAAACCAAAGGAGATGTACCTGGTTTAGAAGATGCACTGATTGATTGCTTAGAGAAAATATTTAGAACAAAATATGGTGCCTCTCTCATCCCACATTTCATGGTATGCTTGCTTCATTTTGTCTTACTTTTTTTTAGTTATAAATAATCATTTAACATTCATGAAAACAAGTTAACAAGAATCACTAGATATCAGAGATCCAAGTGTCGAGTTTCATAAACAAATTTTCTTAAGATTCATGTTAGTTTGTTAATCTAAATGACATTTGGTCACAGTGGATTTATGCGATTAAAATTTGTTCTATAGAAACAAATTTGTTCTATATAAACATTTGGTCATGTTTATATTTACTTTTATTCTTGTTTAGCCTTTCATTGTGGTTGGCCTTCAAGCGAATTCTCAGAGAGTCAGAGCTTTATCATGTAAAACGGTAACTACTATTTAACATTTGCTGTTTCTGCTACATAAATTTACATTTTGTGTAGTTTGCTATATGATCAAAGCTTACGTTGTTAATCTTAGATTTCTAGCCTTTTGGAGCATCTTGAAGATAATACTGGTTTAGCTACTTCATTGATCAAAGAGAATGACGTGTACCCGCTTTTGCTTAGTTGTCTCATCGATGGGTATACTCTAAAATTGTTGCTTTTCTTTTTCAGCCATCCTATATTTCTAATTTAATTCTCAAATCTTAATTTTTATTTGATATTGTTATTCTTTAGTGATGAGCAAGTGGCTGTTGCTGCAACTGATGCAATCAAGAATATAGCAGTATCTCAACAGGGGATAGTGAGTTCAACTTTCTTTCTGATTTAAATATAATATAACTTCAATCTCATATTGTATTTGTATGTATTTGTAGGAAATCATATTCCCGTCCACTCCCAATGATACTACAGATATCACAAAATTAGCATCAAAATGTTCATCACTGGTATGATAGTTTTTACATATGTTGATATTAGTATGTGTAACCTTTGTTAAAACTTAAAAAGACATTTATTTGATAATTAGTTTTAAAATTTGTTTTAGGGTCGGGTTCGAGTATTGGCATTAGTAGTTAAGCTATTCTCTGCTTCAAGGGCAGCTGCAAAATTAGTTTACAACTCAAATCTTTTAGGTCTTTTGGAGGCAGAAATTCACAATGTTAATGATACACTTATAACTTTAAGTGTTTTGGAGCTATATTATGAGGTTTTTCATCATTGTCCATTTTCTTATTTCATTTTATTTTCTATCATTAGTTTTGTTTAATCTTGTGTTAATTTATGAAGTTGGCTGAGGTCCAGCATGGAGTGGAATATGTTCTCCAGACCAATATATTGCAGTTACTTATATCCATAATAAGGTACTTGCATTCTAAAATAACCTTGAAGCTAGATTTTATCAAAATCCGTCTGTATACGAACCGAACGTTCGGTAAATCGTTTGGCGGAAAGTTCGTATATTTAATAAGCTATCAGACACAAATGCATGCCCCGTCCGTTCATTTATGTTTGTTTACGTTTTGTCACGTTCATTCATTTCATTTTTTATGCTTGTTTGTTTACGTTCATATATATTTGTCAGTTTACGTTTGTTAATATATTCATTTATATTATACATTATAGGTCAATTATATTTTAATCTAGTTTTAATTATTTTTAGGCCCAACACGTTCGCATATACTTCTAATTAGCTCAGTTATGTTCGTTTGTTTATACTGTTAGCGAACGAACATAAACAAATACGTTCATTTGTTAATGTTAATTGTATTAAGTTAGGGTTTTAGCCCATATTGTTGGCTAAAGCCCATGGGCCTTTTATGGGTTGTTAGCTAGGGTTTAGTTGTGTATATATAGATGTAGTTGCTTATGTATTTCTCACACCTTCAAGTAATAAACATTACTTCACTACAACCATTTCTTTTCATGGTATCAGAGCTACGGCTCTCGATCCAAACCCTAGCCGCCACTTAATCTGAACCGAACCAGCCGGTCCTAGATCTGAAACCGAACCCGTCTACCTCCTGTCCAGATCTCGTAATCCTTTTTCGAGAGATATTCCGCCGTCACCGCCTCTCCCACTGTCACCATCACCCTCCGATTAGCAAACCCTGAAAATCCGACGCCGATCCGCCGCCGCACGCGCCCCCACGCGCCACCTGAAGACCGCCGCTGCCACCCACGCGCCGCCGCGTGACGGCGCGTGTACCATCCTCCGGCCGCCGTATTTTTTCAGGTTACTTATCTTTTGCTTCCGCACCACCCTGTGTTAGTTTTTCAATTCGGGATCGTTTAGTTTTTCAGTCTCAGTTCGCGTGTGTATTTGTTCGGATAAACTTTCAGATCCAATGGCTGATAAAAAGGCTTCAGAAAATTAGATTGCTCCAGGTATTATTAATTATTCAGCTGTTCTTCGCATTCCGATCAAACATGACTCAAAAAATTGGGGTTCGTGGAGTCTCTTTGTCCAAAAGGGTCTTGAAAGTATGGACAAAGACGATCATCTCACTAAACCACCCCCGGACCCGATTACCAAAGAATGGAAAATTGATGATAGCGGAATCTTAATGGCCCTATGGAATGCTATGGATACACAAATCCTTACTATTGCTCAGAACTTTTCCACCGTAAAAGAAATATGGGATCACCTCTCTTCATCCTTTTCGGCTAAGGAGTCTATCTCTCATGCTTATTCTGTGGTTCAAGCCTATGGTCGGGCCGAGCAAGGTGATTCTACATTTACCGACTATTTCACACGATTTTGCAAACTCCGGGATGAGCTTCGCACTATGTTTCCACCCACTACTGATTTGAAAATTCAGGAGGAGCGAAACGCCAAGATGGATGTCATGACCTTCATTGCCGGGATATCACCTAAGTATTCAAGCGCCCGACCCCTACTGTTGAGCAACTCCGCTGCTACATCTTCAGTTGCATCAACCTTTCACCTGTTACGGGAAATGTATGGTCCTGGTGCAACTCTACCTCCTACTGATACATCGGCTATGTATACATCTACTGGTCGGGGTACTGGTCGAGGTTCTCATATGACCCACAAAAAGAGTATTGGACGGGGCGGTGGTCTTGTTTGTCATTATTGCAAGGAACCAGGTCATACGAAATGGGACTGCCCGAACCGCCCTCCTGGAAGTCAAGCCACCTCCTCGTCCCAAAGCTCGTTTGGCTGCCGCTGGTGAGACTTCAGGTCCAACCGCCACTCCCACCTACACAGTTAGCGAAGAAGACTATTGTCGTCTCCAGCAGCTTCTAGCCTCTCAGACTCCTGCTTCTGTTCCTGCTCCATGTGCCAATACGGCCGATTCAGGTACGCTTCCTAGTCCTTCATCTTGGATTATTGATTCAGGTGCCACTCATCACATGACTGGGAACTCGGGTATTCTGTCCAACCTTAATAAAATCTCCCACCAACCTGTTCGACTGGCTGATGGGTCTTCCTGTCCTGTACTGGGGGTTGGATCCATTAACACCTCATCCAACTTAAACCTCTCGTCTATTCTATATGTTCCTAAATTTCCCGATAACCTTTGTTCGGTAAGCCAACTTACTAAACAACACAATTGCTCTGCTAAATTTTATCCTACTCACTGTATCTTTCAGGAACTAGGGACGAATCGTCTGATTGGCACAAGTTTTGAATCTGGAGGCCTCTACCGCTTAATCTTCCCGTCAGGTCCTACATGTTCTACAGCAACTGCTTCAGTCAAGGAGGACCACTGTCGGTTAGGTCATCCCTCTACAGCGGTTATGAGGCAAATGCGTCCAGATTTACCACTTTCGTCTTTTAATTTTCATTGTGAGTCGTGTCAACTTGGTAAACATACCAGGCGTCCCTATTCCCCTAGAGTGTCTAATCGAGTCAGTTTTTGTTTTGAACTTTTGCATTCTGATGTATGGGGGCCTTGCCCTACCAAATCTACTTTGGGTTTTGAATATTTTGTTAGCTTTATTGATGACTATTCTCGCACTACTTGGATTTATTTGATGAAATCTCGTAGTGAAATTTTTTCCATATTTCAAGAATTTAATGCTTATGTTCAAAACCAATTTAACACCACCATTAAAACTTTCCGATCCGATAATGCTAAGGAATATTTTTCCACCGATTTTTCTTCGTACTTGAAAAACAACGGTATTATTCATGAATTATCATGTGCATATACATCTCAACAAAATGGTGTGTCCGAACGCAAAAATCGTCACCTATTGGATTTTGCCCGCACACTCATGATCCAATCACGTGTCCCTCATCGTTTTTGGGGAGATGCCGTTCTCACAGCTGCATATCTGATTAACCGTATGCCCACACCCGTTCTTCATGGTAAAACACCGTTTTCTGTACTATGTCCCATTGGTACTCCTTTTCCTCTTGCACATAAAGTCTTTGGTTGCGTTGCCTATGTTCATGACCATCGTCCGAAAACAATCAAACTTGATCCCCGAGCCCTTCGTTGTATCTTTGTTGGTTACTCACGGGTTCAAAAAGGGTATCGGTGCTATAGCTCATCTCTTCACCGATACTTTACTAGTGCCGATGTCGCTTTTAATGAGCCCTGTCCTTACTTTCCTGAGTGTTCCACTCCTGTTTCTGACCCATTTCCTGACCTCGATATACCCACATCTCCCTTCATCCCCACCATTCCTGTGTCAGTTCCTTCTACCGATCCAATCTCTACTGATTCTGACCCACCGACAGAATCTCCGCCACTGCTTTTCACATATGCTAGGCGAGGTAGGGGTCAAACATCAGCGACTCTTGGATCACACCCTGGCCATGACCCCGAAATACCCTCCGATACTCCGCCTACATCTGAGCAATCCACACCTCTCACTACTACATCCTTACTCGATCCACCAACCTCTGATACACCCGTTTATGATCCTCCTGGTGCCCCACTTCCCGATATACCTATTTCCTTTCGCAAGGAACCCCGGACATGTACTCGTTACCCAATTCAGGACTATGTTGCCTACACCCACCTATCTCCTGAATCTCATGCGTACACCACTACCCTTGATTCCTACCCGATTCCTAAAAATGTGACGAGCGCTCTCGCTCACCCAGGATGGAGACAGGCTATGGAAGATGAATTTGGGGCTCTAAAGTCCAATCATACATGGGATCTTGAAACACTTCCTAAAGGGAAGCGTATTGTTGGTTGTCGTTGGGTATTTACGGTTAAACTACACCCGGATGGCTCCCTACACCGCTTAAAGGCTCGGTTGGTTGCAAAAGGGTATTCTCAGGCATATGGCATTGATTACGATGAAACTTTCTCTCCGGTGGCTAAAATGCCATCTGTCCGTATTTGTATCGCTCTTGCTGCCATTAATCATTGGCCGCTCCACCAGCTTGATGTCAAGAACGCCTTTCTTAATGGTGTTCTTGAGGAGGAGGTATATATGGAGCAGCCCCCAGGGTTTGTCGTTGAGGAGGAGGCCTCGAAAGTTTGTAGACTACGTCGTTCTCTATATGGTCTTAAACAGTCTCCCAGGGCATGGTTTGGTCGATTCTCTAGTGTTATGGGACAGTTTGGGATGACTCGGAGTGCCTACGATCACTCTGTCTTCTTTAGACACCAGAAAGGGAAGACGATTATCGTAGTTGTTTATGTGGATGACATTATAATCACAGGTGATAACGAGGTCGGGATTTCCGAACTCAACCAGTTTCTTCAGTCTCAGTTTCAGGTCAGCGACTTAGGTCGATTGAGGTATTTCCTTGGCATAGAAGTATCCCGCTCTCCACAAGGAATACTTCTCTCCCAACGAAAGTATGTTCTTGATATGTTAACTGAATGTAGCTTACTGGGTTGTAAACCTGTTGATACCCCAATGCTTCCTACAAAGAAACTCCTCCCAAAGGAAGGAGATCCAATGAAAGATCCTGAGCGATACAGACGGTTGGTTGGTAAACTTAATTATTTAACCGTCACACGACCGGATATCTCCTTTACTGTCAGTGTTCTGAGGCTACACCATACACCGGTCACTGGGATGCTGCCCTTCGTGTCTTAAGATATCTTAAGACCTCACCTGGCTTGGGTATATTATACTCCGATCAGGGTCATTGTCGTGTAGGTGCCTTCACGGAAGGAGATGGTCGGATATCAGGGTTCTCAGATGCAGATTGGGCAGGTTGTCCAATTTCTCGACGATCTACCACCGGATATTGTGTTTGTTGGAGGAAACCTTGTATCATGGAAGAGTAAGAAACAACACACGGTTTCCCGGTCGAGTGCCGAATCGGAGTATAGAGCCATGGCAGATGTAACATTAGAGATGACATGGGTTCGTCGTCTTCTCAGAGAGCTCGGGGTTGTTTCTAATGACTTGATGAGGTTATACTGTGATAATCAGTCAGCTATTCACATAGCTAAGAATCAAGTATTTCATGAGAGGACAAAACATATTGAGGTCGACTGCCACCTTATCAGAGATCGGGTAGTAGGCACACAAATTGATCCTCCTTCCATTCAACCAGTTCATGTGAAGACAAATTTTCAGCTAGCAGACATTCTAACTAAACCGCTCCGGAAAGCTCAGATAGATTTTATTTGTAACAAGTTGGGCATGATTAACATCTATGCTCCAACTTGAGGAGGAGTGTTAATTGTATTTAGTTAGGGTTTTAGCCCATATTGTTGGCTAAAGCCCATGGGCCTTTTATGGGTTGTTAGCTAGGGTTTAGTTGTGTATATATAGATGTAGTTGCTTATGTATTTCTCACACCTTCAAGTAATAAACATTACTTCACTACAACCATTTCTTTTCAGTTAAAAAACAAACACGAACATGAAAATCTCGCACATTTAGCTGTTTGTGTATGATCATTTATTTGTTAAAAGTTAAAAGAACTAACGCGAACATGCTCTGTTCGTGTTTGTTTACAAGCCTATCCATTCATATCATCAGTTTTTATTTTTTGTTATATAATATTTGTACAGAAATTCTTCTGCTGAGTCAATGTTGAGATCGAGGGCTATGATGATAAGCGGCCGACTTTTATCTAAGGAGAATATTCTCACGTTTATAGACGAATCTGGTATCCTTATTTTTTGTACATATTTAAATAGTTTGTAAATTATCAGCTGATTGATTTCATTTATTGTAATGTAGGTATTAAAGCTGTAATCTCAGCCATTGATGAAAGGCTTTCATTACAAGATAGTCAAGATGCAGATGAATATGAATGTGCTCTTGAAGCATTCGGTCAAATAGGGTCATGTAAGCAATTTAACGTTTTTATTAAAATAGTAGTTTTGTGAATATAAACATGCTTTTGTTTATTTTAATGCTTTAGCATCGCAAGGAGCTGCATTGCTACTGTCAAACACATCTGCTGCTAAACGTGTTGTTAATGCTGCATTTGACTTGCATGGCCGTGGAAGACAATTGGTTTGACTTTTGTCTTCTATAAATATGTTACAAATTTACTATTATACCCTTTGTTTTTACGATGTGTCATGAGTGTTGATTTGGAAAACAGGCTGCTTTGCATTCTCTTGGAAATATTGTTGGAGAAACACGACCCGAAAACAAATTGCTGAATTCTGATGCTGAGGAAGCCCTGCGTAGATTAATTTATGAAACAGCATCTAACTCTCCAAAGCTTATACCATCGGTTAGTTTTTTAACCATCTTAAATATTAGGTATACATTCATAATAACATATTTACCCAACAAAAAATCATAATATCAAACAGTTAACCCATTTTCTAATTTATGACATTTATACTGTTTCATTAAAACTTGCATTAGGATATGAGTCTGTAGTAGTGAGGAGAAAGAGAAAGGTAATATGGTCATATTATAAATTACATTTAAAGAAATGGGTAAATATCAAGTACCCCATTTTCAACTTTCTAACATTTATACCATTCTATTAAAACTTACATCAGGATACTAGATTTGGTGTAATGAGAAAGAGAAGGGTAATATGTTAATGCTATAAATTACATTTAAAGAAATGGGTAAATAACAAATATACAAATTATCAACTTTATGACATGTATACCCTTCCCTTAGAACTTGCTTTAGGGTATGAGAGTTTGGAGTGCAAGGAGAAGGGTCATATGCCATATTATAAGTTACATATAAAGAAATGGGTAATAATATATATAATATCAAACCCATTTTGTAATTCATGACATTTATACCTTTCTTATGAAACTTGCATTAGAATACGAGAGTGTGGAGTGTAAGAAGAAAGTGAAGGATAATATGGTCATATTACGCATTACATTTACCGAAATGGATAAATATGTAATTTGAGTATGTTGAATGCGTATAGTTGATGTTAATTTTTTAAATTACATAAATAAAATATGTGGAATTACTAGAGACTATTATTTGCCTTTATAAATAACAATATTTTTGTTGTCATCTGCAGGGTCTCATTCTATCAATTCTTAAACTTGAGTCTGAGTTTCGGATTGCGGTGAGATATTTTATCGTCGTGTAATAATTTCTGAATACTTTATATCTAATATGAAACATGAAATTATGTTGAAGCTTTGATTTGCAAATGATTTTCAGGGCTATAGGTTGATTACGGGACTGTCTGCTAGACCATGGTTCTTGATGGAGATTTGCTCAAGACAAGAAATAATAAATATAATCACAGATTCATACACAGAAACAACTAAAATAGGTACTATTATTATATTTAATTTTAAATCAAGAAAATTATATTTAAAATTTGTTCTTTTTCTTATTGTATTTTCAGGTATGGAAGCACGATTCAGCTGTTGTGAAGCAATATATAAATCTCTTGCATCATCGTCCAAATTTCTGAGTGATCCCGCACTTTCTGGGGTTGCAGAAAAGGTTTGTTTCCGAATTTAAGTTTTAAAATAATACATTTTTTTTTATATTTTAGTCTTCACATAATTTTTAATGCAGCTGCTGGAAGCTATCAAAAAAGGTCCTTATCTTGCAAAAGGACGAAAACACGAAGCCCGACCTGAAGTTGCAACCGCTGACAGATTTTAGGTTTGTTGATATCAAGTGGTTGCACTTTACTGTAAGAACTAACTGTTTGAATATTTTTCTTTTTGTAAGAATGTAGTAACGAAATGAACGGTCGCAGTATTATATTATCGGTGTTTGAATCTACTAAAGTAAGAACTAGAATTCATAAACTGATTATGAAACATAACACTAATTTATTCTCTTTAACAACTAGGGACTAAAAAGCATTACTTGTTAATCTTCTTTGCGTGTGTTTATGGGTTTTATCCGACTTTGACTTATAATTGTATAACGGCTGTTCATAGTTCATGGAATTCATCTGGATCTTAATACCATAAGTATCATCAGTCATCACTGATGCATGTTCATGTACACTTTTAACATGACCAGTTCACATTCAGTATACTCAATTTCTTATGAGCACCATTAGCCCATATAATTTCACAATGAGTGGATTTTCGCTTTAAAATCGTAAATTACCAAATTTGAACACGAAGCACCATCTAGGCCATTGCACGAAATGTAGATGGAATAATGATATATTGCTTCAATTTCAAGCCTCCTTTTGGTCTCTTTCTGGATCACCCGAAAGAACCCACACCCGAAAGTACACTAGTCGTTGGACTTTATTTTCTCTTATGTGACCCACGTCAAACACCCCACCCCACCTTTCTATTTACGGAATTAAGCTTTAGCAAAAGTTGACAAATTACACCCTCAAACTTTTAAGAGTTAATTGATTTAGGTAATAGTTGGATTATTCCCATTAAATATGTTTTTTTAACAGCAAATGTGCGGACACCTGAGACCACCTTGGAAAGTTGATCGCATTACCCCGAAGAACTGAAAGTGGTGACCCGAACCACCCACCCAGGAACAATTCACAACCAGAAAACTCTCCTAACTCAAGCTGCAACAAAACACTTAGGGATGGTAGTGAAACCCGAACCCGATGGGAAAACTTGAAACTCGACATAATTGGGACGGGTAATACCCGACCCATTAAGGTTTAGGACGAGTTTGGGATTAGTTTTGAAAACTTTCGTGGGTTTGGGACGGGTTTGCGATTCGTAACATACTTGATTATCCGACCCAATTACCCGATAACATTGACCCATTTACCCGATTAGAAACCGATATACCTGAAATAACTTTATATATATATATATATATATATATATATATAAAAGAGTTCAAATAAAAAACAATTGTTTTGTAAGAAGGGTGTGAAGAGCTTTAAAATAAAACAAACCACCTAAATATGACACTATACAATGTAAATATGAAACAATACAATTATTTAGAAACTACCAATCTCAACCACTAGATCATAGATCCAAGGGCCTAGATCTATTCTTATTCTTCTCACAAAAATATTGTTTTTTACATTAACCCTACTATATATATATATATATATATATATATATATATATATATATATATATATATATATATATATATATTTGTTATTTTAAATATATGTTTATATCTGACGTATAAATATTCATCCATAATAGTATATTCTAATTCCCATATCCTACAAAGTGTGAAAGATTATTCTCATTCTAGTTTCCCACATTCTCAAGATGCAAAGAAGCAAAGATTATTTCTATGTTATTTTCTTTTTTGGGTTATGTTGATGCACGCATAATCTTTTAAGTTAAGTATTGTATTAGTTATATTATGTGAAAACCCGATAAAAACCCAACAGGTATGTTTGGGGCTGGTTATACCCAATGGGAATACGGGATACTGAAACCCGACGGGTAATTATCCGATAAATACCATACGGGTTTGAGACATGCTTGAATAATCGGGTATGGGTCTGAGAATACCTAAACCCATCTCAAACCCGACTAATTGTCATCCCTAAAAACGCTTCATGCAAAATTCCAACCCACGACCTACTATAAGAAAATTATCATAGCCTCATAGGACTACTGCTATATACATATGTTGTATAAAAGGACGGTGCACTTTTAAAAACACAAGAAAAAATCACTCAACAAATGGTATAGTAATATTTAAAACTATATTCTAATATTTAAAACACAAGAAAAGATCATACACTTGTCTAGAATGCATAATATTTAAAACTATAATTTCTTACTCATTAAATTTGTAAAATTTAATTAACTTACATTCTAACTTTTATTTTTTAAGAATGGATATATGCATTAGCTATAACGGGTTATTGTTTTAGATATATTTGTTTTTGGTTCGTGCGTGTATACTAGACCAGTTAAGGACTTTAATATAATAAAACTAGGCTGAGCGATTGTTCTTCTTTTTCTTTTGTAGAGTGTGTAGAGACTCTTATATATACCAAAATTACGTCGAAGAATTTTTTGTAAATGTAGTGGACAAGGCGATCGCGTGCAACATATGTGTTACAAGGCTATAAGGCGGGTCATGAGATCTAATTGATGGACTAGTAATATTGTTTCGGAATTAGTAGACTGTCAAAAAGATATACGTCCCTATGATTGCGTTTCTTTAAGGTGACCAAAACTTTGATTCTAAAGATGATTCTAAAGATGTAGTCGGGGCACACAACCAGTCCAGGTGATGGATGGTTGCTGCACACCGACATCTATATGACAAGTGTCCCTTATACGATGGTGAAACTAATATTCAAGGTGCTACCCCGGTAAGTGCAATATATGCATGGGGAATTGCACGATTATGGTGGTGAGTGAATGTGTTGTACCAAATGTTTGATGATCACCGTTACTTGTTTTATGCTTTGACTAGTCCTTATGGGGAAAGAACTCAGTGATTCGTGCTTACACATCAAACACATCACTAGTCAAGAGCTATTATCGCTCTCCTTATGAGTCACTAACAGGTCGAAACTAGTGACTTTCATTATAAACGAGACTTCACAATTGACTCTTAGACAACCAAGAGTGTTACATAGGGTCTCAAAAACCAATAAACAACTCGTGACATATAAGATACCATAAACTCTTAACATTTCTAAAGACGCGTCTATCATGCTAGACCATGAACACAAAGTACGTATACACCCATTATAAAATACTTGTATCACATATAACTAGTTTAGCATCACATCTAATAATAGAAAACACAATAAACAACTTAACAACCAAGAACACGCATCTCTTACAAAACCGTCTTTAAAGATTCACCAACCACATACAATCCTACCCTAGATATCATACAAACTAATTCAACCAAGTAACTTATTATTTAGGCACCATTTGAAAACTTAATAATAATACAACTAAACATGAAAGTAGGAATTGTATTATTAATTATTGTAACACCCTTAATTTAAGGAAAGCATGGGTGTGTGTGTGTGTATGGTAAAACCGACGTCTTAAAATTAGCCCTAACCCACGGAGTAACATTTCTTCCACACCCACTATTTAAATCCCCAACACCCCCACCCTTTTTTCTCACGTCATCATCATATCATGCCTCCTCACGTCGCCAACACCGCCGTCTCCGAGACTCGCTACCGCGGCGTCCGTAAGCGTCCGTGGGGCCGTTACGCCGCCGAGATCAGGGATCCAGGTAAGAAGAGCCGTGTCTGGCTCGGTACGTTTGATACAGCCGAAGAAGCCGCACGTGCGTACGACTCCGCCGCACGTGAGTTCCGCGGTGAAAAAGCCAAGACGAATTTCCCGACGTCAACCGAATTGTCTCTTCCGGTTACCGGTAATAAAACCGTCAGTAAAAGCCCTAACGCCGTTAAATCATCTAACTCCGCCGTTCCGGCATTGGATCTCAGGCTTTCGAATATTCCGGTAGCTTATCCGATGCGTCATCCTTTCTTCATGTTCCGTACACCTATCGTTAATCACGGTAACCGTCTGGATTTGTTTAGATTTGAGAGATCTGGTTCTCATACGCCTAAATTGACAATCGGCTCCGGTGACGGTAACGGCGGTCAAAGCGACTCCGATTCATCGTCGGTTGTGGATTTCGGTTACCGTACGCGTACGGACAAGGCGTTTGTACTGGATCTGGATCTGGATCTAAATTATCCGCCACCGGAAGTTGCATGAGTATTATTATAATTATATGAAATGAGAATGAGAATGTAGTGGATTGATTAAAATTAAATCTTCCTTCCGATTGTATATAATATACATGAACAGGAATCAAGCAATCGGAATTTTGATGCTGGAAGCTTGTTTTTTTTGGTTAATTAACTGGTTGTAACTTAGGCTTTGGTGGTTGTACTTTTGGTATTATCTGGTTTCCAACTGTGCAGCCAGGTGTAGGCGCATGGTAGCGTTGCCGCAAACGGAAGGAACAAAGTACAAACGGCTTTTGAAAAATAAAATATAAGGTTTTGAAATATTAAAATAATAATAATAATTAAAGGATTAAGTTAATGGACTTTCTTTAATGTTTTGAACACGTCTTGATTTGTCATATAGAGTTTATATGTTGATTTACTTGGTCAATGTTAGAATATTGACTTTTATATCTTCATTAAATAACACCTTTGACCGTTTGAATAATTAAAAAAATGCAATAAATATGTTAGTTATATCCATTTTTTACTGATATATTATAATTAAATTTACCAATTTGTATAAACTTCATACATATTAAATATATGGGTAATATGTGCATTGTAATGCATTTGATTAGTATTATTATTTATTAGAGCCCACATTATTATTTGTTGTATTCGTCATGGAGATGAGATCATGCAATTCTACATTCTTCACAAAAACGCCACTCATCATTTACCTCACGATATCTATTACACGTGTTGTAATAGTCTAGATGGGCCTTGATTTTATGATATTAATGCAAATTGTATATTCTCTTTACCATATTTAAATTGTTATTTGTACTAAATCTTATATCCACATAGCCATATATTACTAGCAATATTAACTCGATTATGAATAACGAATTTATGTATTTAATGTTTAAACCACATAAACGCTATATTGATATTTCATTTCTTCATTTGGATAATTGTAGTTCTAGATAGGGGTGTGCAACTTAACCGCCATAACCGTTAACCGAAAAATAACCGACATAACCGAACCAATTTTAACCGTTAACTGTCATAACCGATGAGTCGGTTTAATAAGTTTTTAAAACCGCCAAATACGGGTCGGTTTTGGTTAAAGATAATTATAAACCACTATAACCGAACTGACCTATTTATTTAACCAACAATATGTTTGGGATTAACTTTCACTAACATATTTTTGGATTATATTATTTTGATGATTTTGGTTATACGCTTGTTATAAAATCAAGTTGAATTTCATTGTTGAATTATATAATGTCATTCTCTTTGTTTGATAAATTGGTATTTATATTATGGATTATATATATACTTTGACACTTTGTTGTATTATATTATATCGTTTCTTTTGAATAATTTGTGCCAAATTTTTAGGCATAATTACATTGTTTTGATTATGATTAACCGACTCATAACCGACCCACTATAACCTTCAAAACCGATTAACCGAACCGCCATAACAGGTCGGTTATGATTATGATTATCCATTAACCAACATGTCGGTTATGATTATGGGTTTGGCTCAAATCCGCCCCAAATCAACCCATACACCCCCCTATTTTAAGGTGAAGTGCATTTAGTACACGTGGCATCAGAGACTTACAGCATAGAACATTCAAAATAAGGCTATGTAGGGGTGTACACGGACCGGACCGAACCGGACGAGAGCATGTCCGTGTCCGTCCGTTAAGCTTTTGACGGACAAACGGACGGTTCACGAACACTCTACCGAACGAAAATTCATGTCCGTGTCCGTCCATTAAGAAATTGAGTTTGTCCGTGTCCGTCCGTTAATATTTTAAACGGAACGTTAACGGACAATAATGGGCAAACAGACACTAATGGACATTAATGGACAAACAAACATGTGAACATTAATGGACAACGAACACTAATGGACAAATATAAATGGTTACATATTAACACCAAGCATATATCTAAACAACTTCACATACAAATTAGGAATTACACCATATAACATTCAAATATACTTAACACTTAATATATTAACATAAAGTGGATCACTATAATATAAGAGACATCAAACATGTGTAGTAATATAAAAGTGTTATTAATCACACTAGAAATTCCGCAGTTAAATTACAATGCTGGATAGATATAAACACTAACGATACCTGTCGGACATTACCGGACGTAATCGGACGAACGTTACCGGACATTCACGAACACTATCGAACGGACTTGGCCCTTGTCCGTGTTCGTCCGTTAAGCTTACCGAACGAAATTTTTGTGTCCATGTCCGGTTCGTTTATTAAACGGACGAACATAAACGAACCTCTTGCCGAACGGACGCCCGGATGTCCGCCGGACGTCCGGTTCGCTTACAGCCCTAAGGCTATGTATAATCGCCGGTGGTGTTTGTAAATAATATTATTTTAACCTTTGGGGTGTGGGTTATGGATTTAGTTGGATTTTGTGTGGGGAGTAAAGATTATTAGGAGTTGAGGTTGGGTGTGGAAGAATGGAGGTTGGAGATTTAGAAGATGATTAAGTAAATATTTGGTAGGTTTGGAGTGGAAAGATTTTGTTTGGTAGTTTTTTTTTGTGTATTTTTTTTATTTTAATGTATTTATTTAATGAATTCTTATTTATTTAATTTAATGATATCTATTTGTTTAATTTAAATAAAAAAGAAAATAAAAAGATGACCTGGTGATAAAGGAGTTACAACAACATTACACCCTTAAAATAAAAACCCTTATTTGATGACTGAGCGCCACATGACACGAATCACCTCATCTTGTAGGCCCTCCGCTACACATAGCTTAACAAACCTCTATAAACCATCACATCAACGTCGCCTCATATTCCAAACTTTTTTTAAACACCTACATTTTTTCACAACAACAAGCCTACGCAAACCACATTAAATTTTGTTAAATTTGTACGTATATATCCAATATATATGTGTGCATGTGAGAGAAATGACCACATCATCATTTTATTTCTAGTTTGTTTCTGCCGACTTTGAAGACAAAATCCACCTCCAAAACAAGGAGATTTGTGACCAAAAAGTTTGTCTCTTGCCACATGGATTCAAACCTTGGGTTTTCTAACTCATTGTAGTTGCTCTTATTTAATAACTAGTGTTTTTCTCAAGCGTTGGTATAACTTAAGCGTTGATTTGGTAAGTCAACGAAATTCTCTCGGTTTCGGTTAGATGGGTTATTGTGCCGGAACTAAGACAAAAATAAAACAAAATAAAATATAAAAATGGGGGTAGATCAATGGCGCGACGTTGGTCGATAAAACTTGACCGTTATTGATCCCATGCGTGAGGCGGTTGAGTCTACGTGAATTTAGTTGGTTTTCATCATGGTCGTTACTATACCGAAACTAAAAAAACAAAAATAAGCATTCACTCGGTTCTCGTACGATACTGGAACTAAATCAAAATGCAGGAGTCTACGTAACTAAAACAAAATAATAAAAAAAGAACAAAAACACACATCTGTACTTTCATTACGGGCCGAAACAAGAAAAAAAAAAACGAAAAAAATAATACTAATAGGGTGCCACAAAGTGGCCCAATAAGAGCTTTGTGGCACTAAACTTGCACCTTGTTATATACGAAGTATAATATTAGGGTGTAGTTTAAGTGATTATTAAACCAAACCATTAGTAACAATTTTATCATGAACTAAACGAAAAAGTTGATACTAATTACGAAACCAAACTAAATCATTACTAATAGTTTTGCTTTGCTTAATTAAGTTTTTGGTTCATACTTATTTGACCCAAAGAAGTACAAAAACAAAAACTAGTCTCTAACTTCCAAAAACTTAACTATGATACCTTGTAAATTTTCTTTTAATTCTATATCTTGTTTGCAATAAACTAAAATCCTCAACCATTTATTGATGCACTTTTCACACGCCTTGGTATTGGCTAGGCTACAAGCCTTTGTTATGCATAAATTTATTCATGTACTTATTTTGTGTATGTGTATTAATAAATTACAAAATATGCAAATTTGTTCATTAGATAATATACCCACTTCATTTTAATTTTCAAAAAAAGTTCCCTAAAATTTTACTTAACTTTTACCTAGATATTATTTTTAATTTCAGTTTAAACAAACGCCCCCCCCCCCCCCCCCCCCTATTTTTAGACAACCATAACCTTTTCATATATTAATAATTTTTTTTAAAAAAAATTACACCTTAAAATTAAAGTTTATAGTCTTTAGTTAATTTAAATATGATATTGCTGTAGTTGTTTTTAGTTATAAAAAAATTGGCATGTTACATTCGGGTGGTCATTGTCCAATTTTAACAGTCTTAAGTTAAACCACGAGTAACTATTTACCTAAAAATAATTGAAAAATATTTTCTCTTGTAGAGTCGTAGTTAACAGAATAAGATATGATTAAATGGTTATTAAATAATATAATTTACATAATTTAGAACCAAACATAAGTGAGGATGAGGTGGAATAAGTTGGTTGTGGCTTAATGGTAGAGCACTCATTTTACAAGTGAGAGGCAGGGGGATTAAATCTTACTACCACCAACTTATATGGGAGATATGAGGAATGACCCTGGTTTGCCAGGGTTCGAGTCCTGATCTCACCCGGTTTTACCGGCTCCTCGCTGTCGTGCCGTTTGGCGGGCGTGGAGGGTCGGGTTTTATCCGGTGAATCCCTCAACAGGTTGACCGCTAGGGGCTCCGTCCGTCCGGAGTAGTAGCCGGCTCGGGCTACCTTTAGCCAATGAGGGCCGCGTACGGGATACCCGGCGTTACTTAGTTGGCCGTTAAAAAAAAATTATTTTAGGATGCCCAATCCAAGAATAGCGGCGTTACTCGCCACGTAACTAGAAAATGTGCGGTGGATATAAATCGTTAAGTCTAATTAATATTAATATTAATATTCTTCTCTCTCTTTCAGTTTGTTGACATCCACTTTGATTTGATCATTCTTCTTCTTGATTCTTCTCGGTGGTAGATAGATACTCTCATCAACTCATTTTGACTGTTTCGGGTCAACTAATGGGTCGGGTATTTCTGGTGGAGCTAGACGGTAGGGCTTACAAATGCAAGTTCTGCAAAACTAATTTAGCTCTTGCCGAAAATGTTGTCTCCCGGGTAATTAATTAATTAATTAATTATTATCTTCAATTTCATCCAATTTGTTATCTTGTATGCTAGCATCAGTTATTAGGGTTCTATTTGTTTTACGATTTCATTGATTAGCGATTGATTGATTGTTCATGGATCACCGTCAAGATTGAGCTCAATTACAATTCACTAGCTCCTGTCTTCGATGATTATCGACTTAAATGCTCTAATTTTTGTTCAATTAGGGTTTATGTTACAACAAGTGTTCAATTGGAATGCATGAATAAATTGACCTTGTTTTATTTAGGGCAAATTTCTAGTATCACAATAATATATTAATTAATTTTCACTTCTCTTTTAATACTCTGAACCTTTTTACAAACTGGCTTGTTGCGCGAGTAAATAATGCTGACATGGCAGGCAGGCTAGTTGTGTAAACTACCTGTCCCGGTATCTGGTTTATAAGCCTTATGAGCCTGATGACACAGATCATCAAATTTATACAATTCGCTAACTATCAATGTGCTGCACGGTTTATCTGAATTTAAATTTATCCTCTGCATTAATTTTTTTCGTTAATATTAATAATGGGGTACATTCAAGCTAGTAGTTAGGATGTGCACTCTATATAAACACCAACGATTACTGGTCTAATCATGCACATTAAAGTACTCATTTAAACATACAACGTTACTAGTGGATGTGCCCATGTGGCCGGGAAATGAAAGTTTTGAGGACCTTTTTTCATGTGAAGGCTCTGACATTGAGTTACATGTACCTTCTCAACAGGAGGCACCGTTGGAAACATTTTGGTGACCATGGACATCAGAGAAACAATTATTAACATGGTTTCTCACGTTATTTTGTTCAAGCTGGCCAGTCAGATCCGAGAACCCCATGTCCGGTCTTCTTTATGTGTTGTATGTGCTTTGCTGACCCAGGAAACAGCAAAGCACATACATCACAAAAAGAAGATCCGTCATGGGCTTCTTGGATCCGACTAGCCAGCTAGAACGTAGTAGCACGAGAAACCATGTTAATAATGACTTCTCTGATATCTGTGGTATCCAAGTTGTTTCCTATGGTGGTTCCTGTTGAGGAGGTACCTGTACCTCAACTCAGAGACTTCACATAAAAAAAATGCTCAAAACTTTCAGTTCCCGGCGACATGGTCATTTCCACTTGTACCATACTACCATTGTATGTTTAAATGAGTATTTTAATGTGTATGATGAGACTGATAATCATTGGTGTTTATATGGAGTGCAGAGCATATTATTATTATTAACAATAATAGCAGAGGATAAATTTAAATTCAGAATCACTTTACAGCATATTGAAACTTGAGTGGTTAAACGTCTTTAAGAAAGTTAGCATGATAGTCGTGAAACTTGATTACTGTTTAGTGACGTGTTCCCGATGGGTCTGAACTATATTTGAATATTTTACCTGAATATATAGGTAGCTAAAATAACTTAAAAACACCTCATTTTTTTTATTTGAAAATGAAAATTTTCACTTTTGACATCATTTTAATTTCAAACTTCTCTAGTATGTGACAGTGTGACATGAAGGATTTTGTATCATGAGTATGTTAATATCATGTTTTTCATGATATTTTTTCTATGAAACCAGGGTTTTCATTGCCGCAGAGGAAAAGCTTATCTCTTTAGCAACGTGTAAGTTGTTCAAACCATGAGAAATGGCTAATCTTGATTTTGAATCTTGAATCTTTGTTCTTGAATCTTGAGCGTTTGTTGTAAGCAATTTGGTTACTGCAAGTATTTTGTTATTTAGGGTGAATGTAACAGCTGGACCTATTGAAGAAAGGACGATGCTATCTGGATTGCATACTGTTACAGATGTATATTGTGTATGCTGTGGTCAAATTGTTGGCTGGAAATATGTAAGCACTCGTGTTACAACTATTATCATGTAACCATGAGTAACGCTTTGGATATTAAATATTTGTATTTGGGATGATTGTTAATAACAGGAGACTGCACATGAACAATCGCAAAAGTATAAAGAAGGCAAATTTGTTCTTGAGAGGTATGCCCCGCCTTTGAGGTTTTTGTTGGTTTGACCCGATTTGTATGTTTGATGAACATGTGTGTTTGGACAGAGGAAGGATCATTGACGGGCTTGATTCAGAGTTTTACATCGATACGCGTCCGAGTTCAAGTGATGCTGAAGAAGCCTGATGTTTAAAGGTTTTAAGTTTAGTAATGTATGTAAGAAGAATAAATGATGTGAGGTGATGGAAAGATGTTTTGTAGGATGTTGTATTGGATAAAAATGAGTTGAGCAATGTTTTCTGTCCACTTCACTTTTTCTCAATGCACACCACTTAACCACTAAGATGCTCCCCTCCTAGAGAAAGCGCCTACAGAAAGAGAGTAACGTTTGCTGCGACATGTGCCAATTTTATACGACTTTTACTTCTAGGATTTTGATTTCTTGCCCAATCTTGTTGAAATTGTCGTTACGTAATTTCTGTTTTTCTTCGCTGATGGTTGATACCTTTTTCAGTGTTCTAGTATTAGAATCTGAGATCTCTTGTCAATTTACGGTTCTTAACTGTTTTAGGCGTCGAAATATCTAAAACTTGAATTGATATTGGAATTGAACATGGAATTGAACTCACATTCGCTTTTCTCCATGTTCTTGTTGAATACGATGTC
Source organism: Bidens hawaiensis (assembly GCF_021521415.1). Classification (NCBI taxonomy): domain Eukaryota; kingdom Viridiplantae; phylum Streptophyta; class Magnoliopsida; order Asterales; family Asteraceae; genus Bidens; species Bidens hawaiensis. The sequence continues at coordinate 34,670 of NW_027497803.1, read as the reverse complement.
ATTTGAGGCTACAAGAAAAGGACGAGCTTGAAGAAGAGAGTGTATGATTATGTGAACCCCGTGACACAAATGAGTTTTAAAACATAAAATCAAGTTACAAATAAACAAACTCCAAACAATAGGTTTTGATGGCGGTTTGACAAGATGTTTTACAACGGAAGCAGAAAGTTTACAACTCACAAAAAAATTGAGATGTAAGCTCGCAGCTCAAACAATATACATATTCCTCTAAATCTTATATACATTTGAATAAATTAATCAATACCAAACATAAATTTAAAATGCACCACAAAAGTTAGTTTCAACTCAACAAAATCCAAAATTGCTTTCAACCCACATTCACATCTTTAGAAGTATGCCCTTGCCATCTACATAAATAAATAAATATAAATAAATTATTGCAATAAGAGTTTGGTGTGCATTAAAAATAGTTTTAATAACAATAGTCACTTGATATACCTTGAAAGCAAAAACCTTGTAAGTGGGCTTAAGTTGGCATTAGACTGAGCCTCCTTGTTTTGTTGCTTCTTTTTGCTATCGGGTTCCGGATTCACATTATCTGGTTGTTCATTTACCTTTTTACCCTTGGAAAATCCACGGGTCGCCACATCTTGAAGATTTTTCAATGATGGTTCCTTTGAACTGAAAAGAAGTCTCATAAGCAAAAATAAACACAAACAAACTATAACTTTATAACGCGACACACCTTGCTAGCCGATGAAGCAGCCTTGTAACAAGAAATTCACAAGAACCAGGTTTCGTGTACTCCAAATCGATTAAAGAATTTATAACCTTTTGCACAACCGGAGCTCCTAAATCCTCAGAAATTTCCTACATTATATGCAAAAAAATAAATAAATAAAATAAAAAAATTGGATCATCATGTGCTTAACATATAAACCGGTGACGAATGCAATAACCAGCGCACACCTCTTTCAACGACGGGATTAGCAGAGTAGACAGTGTAGCAGATGCTGATGTGGCGGCTACTTTATGTCTCTCTTCTTCATTGCTACTTGTTTGTCGAGGTTTTGCAAATGATCTTATTGCATCTTGGAAATCTCTGAAGTAGGCATGATAGTATTTTATCCAAAACATAATAATGATACATAAGGCTCGAGTATAGAAAGAAATAAAAATCATACCTGGACGAATCTGAACTATTTGTTGACCTCTCAGGTTGTTTATTTTCGTGAGCATCTTTGTTGAGTTTGCTCAAATTTGACTTATCTCTCACATTTCCTTTCCTCATTCCCGCTTGAATTGCAGCCTTCGCCTGATGATATACAAACTCACAATCAGTTGACATTGATAAAACATCATTCAAAACAGAAAAAAAAAAGATTAAAGAAAAAACCTCAGCAAGATTTATTGCACTGTCTTCAGGGGAAGCAGAGAAAGCGCGCTCTTGATCACCCAATCTTGATTTAGGAGTTCCGGAAGAATCTGAATCATCATGTTGTCCACGGTATACAATCGTACCACTGGTGGAAGCATCCTCGAGAGAAGCATATATGCTGCTACTTGACTGTAAAACCACCAATAAATCAATCAGCAATACAATCGAATTAGGCCTGCAAACAAACCAATCGAACACAAACAATTGAACGAATGTTTTCTTGTTCGTATTCGTTTATGCCAATTCTTTAATAATATAAATGAACGGTTCACGAACGTAAATGAATGGACATAACTGAACATAGATCAACGAACATATCCGAGCTAAAAGCAATTAAAACTAAATACGAACAATGTGTTGGGTTGTAAAAGTTAATAAAACAAGAGTAAATTGTGATGGTCCTAAAAATTTAAATAAATATATTAACGAATGAATATAAATGAACGAAAATAAACTCATTCAAATGAACAAACGTTAACAAATGTTCACGAGCATAAATTAACAAACGAGACATTTGTTCATGTTCGTTCACTTTAACAAAAATTTTCTTTTTGTTCATGTTCGTTTATTTAACGAACATAAACACTTCCCGCCGAACGGTTCACTGAACGTTCAGTTCATTTACAGACCTGAAATGAATAATTTTAATTATCAAAAACATAATGTAAGGAACATGGTAAGCTTACCGTCCTGTGATCACTGGAAACTGATGACTTTTCAGATTTCAAAGGTCGAACCACCACCGTTCCACTGCCAACCGGAGATATATCTTCCTGTAAAACGAGACAAAAACATTAAAAGTGTCAGGAAGGAAGTGTGTGCGTGTGTGTGTGAGAGAGGGGGGGGGGACTCACATCATCCCTGTAATAATCTTGATTTTCTTCAAGAAATGACTCTCGGGTATCTTTATCAATGGAGAGTTCTGATGGAAGTTGGTTAACGCTTGCTTGATTTGAAGAAACATCTGATATTCTATTCCTAATTTGAGGTGGTCTTACAGAGCTTCTAACTGTCCCGGTACTTTCGGACCCACTTATGCTGAAATCCCAGCCGGCGTTTCTGAAGGTTTAAGGTCATGGTCCAGTTTTAATTATCGTATTAGTCAACAAGTTAATTAGCATATTAGTGGTCGAAAGTTAAAACTCGAAACTTAAAACTCACTTGACTTTCACAGTATCTTCAACCCTAGAACCCTTCACGGTATCAGAACCTTCAAGAACTTTTGTACCATCTTGCAAATTCCCGTCTTCTTTCAATTGGAACTTCGGTCGTTCTCTGTTAAAAGTAATATATTCTTTTTTCTGTCAAATTTTTTACATAACAAAGTTTTCATGTTAAATATACAATTAACTATCAGCAGAAACCTGATTCTCTCCAGAAGTTTTGGACTCTTTCTAGCATTTTTAATAAAACGGTGCTTCAAAAGCTCCTTTGCGCTTGGCCTCTGAAATATAAAAAATAAAAAAAGAAAAACATAAACCATACGGTTTGATATATTTAAATTAAAAAGTAGTAAATTCTGTATTACAAACAAACATACTTCAGCAGGCACTTTCCTTAAACACAATGAAACAAATTCTTTCATTGGACGAGAAAAATGCTCGTCTAACTGCAAAAAAGAAAATATAAAATGTTATTGAAACTGTAATTAATGAATTAAAAAATGAAATTGAAAAGAAAACTTTAAGGACCTGAGGTGGATTTTCTCTTGGTATAATAAAAAGAACTCTCATTGGGTGAAGATCAGCTAACGGAGGCTCCCCTTTAGCCATTTCAATTGCAGTTATTCCTAAAGACCATATATCAGCCTGCATTACAGAAAGTCAAAACCGAACTTCAAAAATATTTTGACTAAAAAAAGTCAACAGGCTCCGTATGTGTGTGTTTAAGGATTGTGTAAGAAAGTAGAACCTTCTCATTGTATCCCTCTGAATTCTGAATTACTTCTGGTGCCATCCAAAACGGTGTCCCTACAAACGTCTATTTTACCAATGAATTTATAAGAAACTGGAACGTAGGTAGCCGGCATTTTATCATTAAAAAACACAAAATTGTATAATGAATATGAATCGATAATACCTTTCTTCTAGAAATTGTCCTAGTTAGCTGTGCAGACACTCCAAAGTCCGCCACCTTTCACAAAAACGAGAAAGAAATAAGAAGTTTGGTAGTAAGCATGACATTTCATATATTCATACATTAACCATGAACTTTTAACAAATATAGCAAGAATAATTATTGATAGTTTTAAACAAGTAGATATCAGTAGTACCTTAACATCGCCACTCTCGGTCAACAAAATGTTTGCAGCTGTCAAAATGTATAAATGGTGTCATTGCGCAAGAAAATACGAAAAAGTTAATATTTATCAAAATAAAGATATCAAATTACTAAGTCCAAGGATTTGTAACCTTTGATGTCTCTATGGATTTTGCCTTCGTTGTGGAGGTATTCGATTGCAAGAAGCAAGTCACGTAAAATGCAAGCTATAGACATTTCATCCAATGGTTGATTTGGTTGGATCTGAAAAACCAAGTGTTATTAGTTACAAATAAAAATAAATATAATGTTCTAGATTAATAATCATTTAGTATAGAAGAGACATACTAGATCAGCAACAGATCCACCAGCCATATATTCCATTATTATCCATAGTTTAGTTTGGTGAAGATAGGAACCGTAATATTCTGTAATATATTGAGATCGACATTGTTGCAAAACCGCTATTTCCTGGCAAAAACATTATTGATGATGTATTAATTCATTATATATTTAAAAGAAGCACGTAATATTTGTAAGGGCATGGATATACCTTCTGGATGTCCTCAATTTCATCCTCTCTGCATAATATATATACAAATATTATAATACAAAACCAAGAAATAAAACTTGAAAAGCCTACCAACAAACAATTGGCTTTCATGTGATATAACAAAGAAATATAACAGAACGAAGAAAAAAACAACTCACGCTTCTTCCAAATCGATAACTTTAATAGCAACTTCTTTGTTGATGTCCTTGTCAAACCTGTAAATAAAAAAAAAACTATAACTGTTAGTTCAGCTAAAAGAATGAAACTGTAAACATGCATTTAAACTGATTGACATATAAAAAGATGTAAACCATTGACCAATTTTTAAATATCAAATAGACGAATATAATAAATTCATTCATGTCCATAAAAAAGAAAATCAGAAACCATTTATACGATCAGACCTAGATGCCTGTTATAGTTATTTTTAATCCTTTTCCTATTATTGTGTGTTTTTTTGGTCTCGCAGGTAAGCTTCTGAGCTACATTGAATGCACCTTGCGACTGTGAATATATCTTCAACACACTACATAATTAGTTCTGACAAACTTCTAAGCCACATACATCTATAACATGATTTTGTGGCATATAAAACAGCATAACATGTACGGTCTTCACAAAACCCCGAACGGAGTTGTTTACTTGGTAAGTGGTAACGTCTCTAAATCAGTGTTTGTGGACATCAAATTCACCTAAAAGATGGTGAAAAACACTTATGAATAACGACCTAGTGAAAATTTTACTCCACGTAAAGTTATCATCGATTCAAAACATAAAACTATGCAAGTCTATAAAGTGCCTCACAATTCCAAATTTGAACCTTAATCAAACAGACTTAACAAACAAGCATACTCATAGCAGAGCTATTAGCAGGGTCACTGGAGGAAGCATGGAGGCAAACCTTACCTCTATCCCAAAAGATTCAGTTCTTAATGTACATACATCTAACTCACAAGATTAAAATAACTTTCATAAATCATAATAGCATCTGCATCGCCCGTAAACCTCATTACCAAAAATTAAAAAACTATCTTTCTTGAAGTGAACTAAGTTTGTATACGACAACAATTAAATCCAGAAACTTAGCATGACAACACTAAAAATGTGAAATTTGACCTTCGTAGAAGCACAAAACCCTAATTCTCTATCCAACATTAAAACATATTTAATATTATGGGTGCATAAAAATCAATAAAGTTTGAAGCTTTTTAAAAAAGATTATAAACCAATAACACAAATCGCAAAAGCAACACAGAAATGAAGTAAAGAAGCAATTTTGAAACAATTACCCTTTATAGACATCACCAAAGGAGCCTCTACCAATGAGTTCAAGATTACTAAACCTGGACCCTGTTGCCTCCATAAGAGCAGCAGCATCTTCCATCTCAGCACCTAACTTTACACAACAATCAAATTCATTAATCCCATCAGCCAATTGATACTTTTATCGGTGAAGATAGTAATGCGGAAAGCAAAAGGATTCAAAACTACAGCTAAGCTAAATTATTTAATAACAATAATTAGGTCAAGTGAATTGACAGTCGAACGATTAAATTCGAGATCTTTAAGGAAAAGAAAGAAAACTGAAAACAAAACACTACCAATAGAAAGCAAGTACCTTGATTTGATTACACTTTTGGGGCTTAATTCTAATTCAATTATAATTAAACTAGGGTTTGTTTGTTTTAATTGAATTGAGATTGAGAAGATGATAGTGGTGGTGGGTTTTGAATTCTATTGGAAAATAATAATTAATAATAATAATAATTGAAAAATGGAAAATTGGGTGTACAGAGAAGAGAAGGCCTTGTTATTGTTTATTTAGGGCAGAAAAGAAAAAGAGTTTGTGTTTATTGACGTCACCCTGACGTCCAAAAATAGTCAATCTGATACTGATACTATACTCCACCTGAATTCACTTCGGTTCTGGGCTTTTGGGGCCTCAGCTGTATAATAATATTTGTATTAGGTTTGGAACCAGTATGTTTGGGCCTTGAAGGGAGACTGTGTTGGGCTATTGGGCCTGTCTATAATATCAATACTTAAAGGTGTAAAAAACCGGGCATCAAAGCCGATCCAACGTTAAAACCGAAACCTGGGTTCAGTTCCATAGCCGATTCTACCCGCCGATTACATAAGGGCATTAAATTTTAGTTTCGAATCCTGACCCATAACCAAGTTCTTATAATCCCCTAGCCTAAATTTTATAAGTTTTAAATAAATATATTAACAAACGTAATGAACTTATATAAACAAGTGTAATTGAACGAACATGTAGGATTTAAAAATTTATTTTTTTTATCAAGGATTTTAAAAATATACTTGAAAAATAGTAATTACGTCTAAACAGAAGGCAAACGGGCAACAAGTTACACCGGTACCTTTTTTAAATTGCAAAACTCAATCTTTTAAAAACTAAATCGTTAAGCTTGGATATGTTATGAACAACGTTAGTTTTAAATCACTTACTTTTTATAATTGTGTTTTTTATAAAAGACGATATAATATAATGGGGAAGGTTAACGTACAAATGAAATTAACGTGCTAAACGTGAGAATTAAGTAGAGTAATTATATAATTACATTATAAAGTATTTACATACTTACTCTACTTGTATATATAATTACTCTACTTGATTTTCACATTTAACACGTTAATTTTATTTGTATTTGATCCAAACCAATAATATAATAATAGCAATAACATCCTCATCTCCAAACAAAAGTTTCACATGAAAGTCACTGGTAACTCTTATATTTTAAGGTTCCACACAAGTAAATCCAACAACTTCAGTTCCCTGATTTTTAAGAAGATGAAGATGTCGGCTGCTGGCAGAATCAATCAGTGAGTCATCGTCCACCTCTTTATCGTGTCAACTTTACACCATATCTCATCATCCAATACTGTCGGCGTTTCTTCCTATATATATATATATATATATATATATCTTGCACCCCAAACCCACCACTCACCGGAGTTTGCTTTCCGACCAATACAACATGCAGGAGATTCGTGATTTGAGTTCGTCTGATCAGAAATCCACCAAAGATCATTCACCCGAAACCCACCATGAGAAGCAGGTAACCTGTCGTTTAATTACTGATTTAATTTCGCATGCTCTTACTATTACGATTATTATAACATTTCTTGGATAATTTACGATAGGAGGAATGTGACCGGAGTTCATCTGCAGCAGACCAAGGTCATCATGATAATTCTACCAAACATCACTCACCAGAACACCGCCACAAGGTAAAGGTATCACAAGAAAGTCGTCATACTAAAAAAATAAAAACAACAGTATCACAATTTTTAGACAAGTGGTTATTGTCCTTGATAATAAATATAAACATTTTCATAATTTAATTAACACGTTGATTTCATTTGTATTTGATACAAATTATGTATATTAGATACTTAGATTATTGACAACATAATCTATACTATATATAATGTAGTAAAGAAGGGCAAATTAAGACACTACTTTTTAAAGGATTTATAAGTAAATGTTGAATATGGTACAACCTTGTAGTGAGGCAAAATAGTTATTCTCACATTAAAACAAAACTCACGTTTATTTATTATAGTTACAATATTCACCCCTCAATTTTAATTTAATTTAAAAAATAATTACAACAATAACCCTTAATCTTTTACCTAAATCTTATTTTAATTTTCACTTTTAACCCAAATACCCCCATGGTTTTTAAACGTTAATAACTTTTTCATACGTTAATATTTTTTTTAAAAATTTATACCATAAAAACGAGCATATTTTTATCTTTAATTTGACTATGATATTGCCATAGTTTTTTCAGTTAAAAAAAATACATGAAATATAAAAGGAGCATTATTTTCCAAAATTTTATATATGTGTATTTCTGCATGGTTATGATAGATTTAAATTAAATCGTGAGCCAAACCTTTTGTAACAATTGTTTTTGTAGTCGAAAACCAAGACTTGACAGTTGAAAACAACTGGCGAAAAGATAAAAAAAAATCAACCGTCAAATCAAAGGATGAACGGCTTTACGGTTTCAAACCGAACAATAAAAACCCATAAACTGTTTCCCGCTGCATGGTGCGGGCACCCATCTAGTAGTAGTATGAATTATTTCCATTCAATGAATTATATTTTTTTATTATTTAAATTTTAAAAAAAATTAATACACACAAATTGATTAATGAATACATATAAACTGTAATAGGGTAAGCGAGAGCTAACCACACATACAATAGACACCGGAAAAGGAAGAAGCAAGATAAACAGAAAAATCACACACGGGTATCATTCCGTTGAAGGCAAAATGCCTCATTCAGCAGAAGATTATGTTTTTGCACAATTCAAACAAGTTGCCGACAACGAACTCGGCCTGTTTGCTGTCTTTGATGGTCGTTCAGGTCAAGAAGTTCCTGAATACTTACGCTCACATTTATTCAACAACATCATAAACGAGGTAAAGATACCATCACACCATCCATATATATCAGTATTAGCACGTATTTACACATTTTAATGAAGTTAATTATGATCATTTCAATTAATGATAGCCCGATTTTTGGACGGAACCAGAGGATGCCATAAAAAGAGCGTATGCGTACACTGACTCCACGATAATGAACAAAGCGATCAAGAAACGAAAAGGGGGTTCAACCGCGGTTACTGCAATCTTGATCAATTGTGAAAAATTAGTGGTGGCTAATGTTGGTGACTCGCGAGCCGTTTTATGTCAAGACGGTGTGGCTAAACAATTATAGGTTGATCATGAACCTAATAAGGAGCGCAAAGTTATTGAAGAAAAGGGTGGATTTATAACAGAATTTCAAGGTATCCTTATGTGAAAGTCTTTTTCTCAATCTCTCTAATGAATAATTTAAAGTCTCTATTCATAGACTTATAGACTGGACGACATAACCCTAATAAAAGCTTTACGCTAACATCCCTAATTGTTATACGCAAATATTATGGGTTGTTAGCATATAAGGGTTATGTAGTCTTGGTCTATATTACGGAGTATTATTCATTGTCGAGATTCAGAAAGATATAGATTTTCATGGCACCAAAGCTATAGGCCCAATACCTATACCTATCATTAATGTTTTTTTACACTACTTTCATGATTATTGAAATAAAAAATATGCAAACACTTATTTAACATTTTTTAACTAATAAAGATTGTTGGTGTGCTTTTAGGGGATTGTGCGTGTTGATGGAAATCCAGCGATGTCAAGGGCGTTTGGTGACCGAAGGTTGAAAGAACACATAAGTTCAGAACCGGATGTGTGGGTGGGTGATGTGGATGATGAGAGTGAGTTTATGATATTGGCGAGTGATGGTATTTGGAAGGTTATGTCAAATGAAGAGGCTGTGGATTGTGTGAAGGATGTGGAGGATCCGCGGTTAGCAGCAAAGCGGTTGATCAAAGAGGCGTTGACGAGGAAGAGTAGGGATGATATTTCATGTATTGTTGTTAGGTTTCAGTGATTATGCTATTGATAGTTTTATACTTTTATGTATAGTTTGAGGTTTGAAAGTTTGATCAATAATGTAGGTGTTTAATTTTATAAGCAATTTTTGGATTTTGAACTTAATTATTCGGTGTCCTATGTCGGATTTGATCTTTTAAATTTAGTCTTAACCCATACGTTACGCCGGGTCACGAGATGATCATACGGGGTTTGTGACCGAGATGATCATACGGGTTTGTGACAGATGATCAAATCCATGAATATCTGAAAATATTAATGGCACACAAATTAAAAAATTAACATCAAACACAAAATCAGTAACTAAAATTTCATAACATAGTGCTTAAAAAACTCGAACTGTGAATTAAATTACTCGACTTATTTCACTGTCATGGATGCAACATAGATTGTCATGCTAAATAGTTGAGTACCATCACAGCCTTTGAGGAGACCAAGAACAACATAAAGTACCACCCGTCGTTATAGACATAGACAATTAAAAATGACATCGGAAGGATGCTCAGACGCGTCAACAATCAACAAAACAATATTTGCCTCGCCACAATAGCATCACCGTCTAACTGTCAACCAACCGCCTGCCACCACCACCATATATCCTCTGCATTCAACAACAAAACACCATCATGCCAGCCCCGTGAGGGTGCTAGGAATTTTTTTCCTATACGTTCGGAATTTTTTTTGCTTGGATTAATTACTTATCCAACGTCAATTTTTCGAGTCCAAACGGGTTTGATCGGGTCAAATTAAGAACCAAGGTTGGTTAGCTTTATTTTAAATGTTTCGCAAATAACCCCCAACTTCACAAGTTCAAGACAATCGGAAAATATATAATTCTACACATGATTTTAAACATAAACTTGTAATTCTATTAAAATAATAAACAAATACAGTCAAAACAAAATCCAACCGTTGATGTTTTTGTACTCACATTGGATTTGAAAATCAAAATCAAAGATGGAAGATGGATGAATGGTGAATGATGATTGATAATTTTGAAATTGAAAACGAAATCTAGATTGATTTAGTCGAGTGTTGAGGAGGGCTGATTTGCTGAACAGTTCCAAGCTTTTGATTATATATGTTGAGTAATTAATCATCTATTCTTTCTCCCTCTTTTTTTTTCTAACATTTCTTATTTAATTTTGTTAAGTTTTATATATTTTAATTAGGCTATTGTTATATTGGTCCACTTTTAAAGATTCATCATAGTTAAAAAGAATTTATCAAACCTCCTCCACTAAAATGAAATTTACTTTGGCAAACATTGGACATGATTAGCATGTAGCAAGTTGGCGAATTTATCAAACCTCTTTTCCCATAAATAAAATGCAATGTCACGTGTACCATAGGTCAAACATAAGCTATATATCGTCACTGTTGCTTGTGTTACAAATACAAAGTTATGAATGCTAAAACAGAATTACAAATAACTACACTACACTACACTACACGTATTAAAAAGATACAAACCAAACATTACACCAAAAACAAATCAGATATCGTTTATACCACTTGGTCCATTTCTCTCTCTATTACGTCTGAGATCATACCCATCCCCATGCTTCCTCAAATCATCAACAAAATGATCACTCGCCGGAACATCATACTTCTCATCTCCAGCCACCGCCTCCTTCACCTTATGACCAGCATCCTTCGTTACATCATACATATTATCCAATGTGCTTTTCGCCATCTCTCCGATGTTTAGTCCCGTTTCCACAGCTTTCACCACTCCTTGCTTCACTGTGTCCGCCACAAAACTCCCACTTTCATCGTCGTTGTTGTTATCTCTTCTGTTGAAGCTGGCTGATGAAGAGGTTGGAGTTGTAGATGTATTCACAAAGGTACTGTCGTTATCTCTTCTGTCGAAGGTTGTTGAAGACGGTGGAGTTGGGGTTGTTTTAACAACGTTAACACGGTCGGATGACGGTGGTGTTGGCGGTAATCCAGATGCTGATTCTCTTATATCGTCAACTAAGTTTCGCTTCTGCGTAGGTTAAGAATGGTTACGGGTGTGCAAAAACTGAATAAACTGATTTGAAACCAAAGAAACTGAAAAATCCTAACCTAAAAAAACCGAACCTAACAAAAATTGACGGTTTAGTTTTATATTTTTCTAAAAACCGAACTAATGATTCAGTTTTCTTTTGAGTGTAATAAAAACCGAAAAATAAACTGAACCAAATTCCTAAATTTTTATTTTTTATTCTAAATAGTTTATAAGATTTAAATAAATACGTAACGGATTGTTTTTATTAAATGTCTAATAGTCTATTAACTAACAAATAATAAAATTATTTGTCTAAATTTATTATTTTTTAAAATAACTTTCTTTTCAACCTAAAATTTTCAAGCTAATATGACAAAAACCAAAAACCAAACAAAAACGAAAACGAAACCTGAAAAACCAAAACCAAACGGTTTCGGAAAACCTAAAACCAATGTTTGGGTTTTCAATGTTGAATCGTACCCCACACCTAAAACCAATGTTTGGGTTTTCAATGCTGAATCGTACCCCACGCACACCCCTAACAAAAATTTATTATTAAACTAGTTTTGAGGCACGTGTACAACATAAGTAGTTCTTGAATATAAAAATATTTAATAAATAACCAGTATACAAGTAACAATAAACCCGTAAACACTATTAATACAATCGATGTATAATAGTTTTTTAAACAATTTTAAAGTATAAAATAATTATAAATATCAAATGTTTGAAAAAACATAAGAAGTAAATATTAAATTAACAAATTTAAAGCATAAATTTTAAGAATGGTAACTATTATTTATTATTATAAATTTGTTAAAAAAAATAAGAATTAATACAAGGATTACAAGTGACAAAACTTTTAACCTTTTAATATAAAGTATTAAAGTATAAACACTAAATTATATATTTGCATGCATGTACGTACGTACCTTGTAATTTGGTTGGGTGGATAAGAAGAAAGCGGGATGAACCCTAAATCCAACGGTGGATGGTTGAACGACATTAGCACTGTTAATGGCGAATCTGATGGCTCTTCCGTACATGGCTGCTGATATGATATGGATGGGATGGATTTCAATACAGGGTCAGGTGAGTTTAAGTAGTGGTCAAGGTACGGAATCGGTGGCAAGGACCAGCGTTTATATGGAGACACGTAGTAGTGACGTGGCAGAAATGTTTCGTACTTGTTCGGTACGTGGGACTAACTCGTTCAATGAGCCAATACTGTGGATTCTTTGATAAGGTTCCGTCAATTGAATAGGACTCGTCAAATAGTTATGACAAAACCTTTTTATACTTAAATTAATGTAAGACCTTAACTAAATTACACGTAGTTTGGGTATAATTAGATGATGTTTTAACCACTACGTACTTAGCTCTACTAACATCATGTCGAGAAATAAAGTGTTAAACTGACTTCGTTCATGCAGATTGACAAGTTAAACATGTACGAAAGTTTGACATGAACCGGTAAAAGAAAATGGTGTCAAACATATAAGCTTAACACAACACACGTTTTTTATAACTTATGTGGTTTAGATGTTTTATTTTATACTCCGTAGTAAATTACGGTTTTTATCCTTATGTTTTATTTATGAAATCATTATTTATATCGATATGTTGTTACCGAACTTGTCATTTGTTGTCTATTAAGTTCAATCATGTACACTATATATATATATATATATATATATGAAGTTATCTTGGTCCTTTTACTCTTTAGGTGACTATTCTTGTAACTGAATGGCACAAAAATAACAAACCATCAAACATTATGCAATTCCTGAAGTCTTGATACATACAAATTTATATAAACCTAATTTACTATTTATTTTATATTCTGTATGTTAATAATCTAAAATTATATTGGTTACATTCATACTATAAAACATGATGCTCATTTATTTATTTGTGCCATGAAATATCAAATTAGTTTATGTTACGGCTTAAAACTTAATATTCAAAAAGTTGTATAAAAATAAATGGCAAATGCTAGCAGGTTACAAGGACACAAGGTAGTGAATAACACCAATCCAACTTGGCCTCATTTTACAATCAGGAGTATAACAAACTTGTTCTAAAATTCACTTATTACATCCAGCACTCATTTTACAATCAGAAGTTGCTTTTATTTATTGTAACAACAGGCTAAATATGCTTTACATATTGATAAATATCAACGGATTAACACTGGGGTGTTCACGGTCCAGTTAATAACTTTTTTCGAAAATTTGAAGCTAGAGGTTTTCAAAAACAGCAAACCAATCTGTTTGTGTTGGTTGACTGGCCAAACATGCCAAAACTGTTTTGATTTTGGTGGTCATCTTGTAAAATATTAAAACAATGGGTTTGGTTTACACAGTTGGTTTCAAGCTCGAAATAATCAGCCAAACCATGAAGCCACTAAAACTCATAACCTTTTACATGCCAATAAAACACTACAACAAACTTGATAACTTACATTCATCAATCAAATCACTTTACAATCAACACCTTAAAAACTACCATCCAACAATCACCTACCACCTAGTCACACAACCTCATCAAGCCACAACACAACCTGGTCAATCAAAGGTCTTTTTCTAGGATCTTGTTCCAAACACTTACAAGCAATGTTCAAAACCTCCAACATTTGATCCACACAACTCTTATCCCAAATCAACAAATCAAAAATCTCCCCATATTTCCCTTCACCTTTCATCTCAAACACCCATGAAACCAAATCCCTACAATTCTTCCCCTTAATAACTTCAACCGGCCGTCTAGCCGTAATCAGTTCAAGAAGCACAACACCAAAACTATACACATCGCCTTTATAAGTCGCGGTCAACGTTTGACTGTATTCAGGCGGTATGTACCCCAACGTCCCCACCAAATCGGTTGTCACATGTGTGTCATACGGGCATAACAACCTCGCAAGCCCAAAATCAGCTAAATGGGCCTCGAACCCGTCATCAAGTAAAATATTACTCGTTTTGATGTCGCGGTGGATGATTTTGGGCCCGTTATGGAGATACGCTAACCCGCGCGCGGTTCCTTGTGCTATCGTTAACCGTGTGCGCCATTTTAATGGGGACTCACCCTCCAAGCGTTCGTGTAACCAGTAATCCAAACTGCCGTTTTCCATATACGAGTAGATTAATAAACGATCAGGCCCATGTTTGCAATACCCTTTTAGGGAAACAAGATTCTTGTGCTGGGCTTTTGAGAGGGCTTCAACTTCGGCGTGAAATTCGCGTTCCATTTCACCGCAATCACTTGAAAGTTTCTTGATTGCGGCTTTTGACCCGTTTTGAAGATTCGCTTTGTAAACGAGCCCGAATCCGCCACACCCGATTATGTTAGATTCACTGAAGTTATTTGTTGCTTCCACTATGTTTGAAACTGTGAGATCCTTGCAACCCGAAGCGAGGAAAAGAACGGGCTTTGACCAGTCAAACCGACCCGATAACCCGTCCATTATGCTGTTACTTTCATCTTCTGATTCCTCAATCGAATCAAGACGTGTCTTTCCTGACAATTTAAGAATAACGCATGCTAACAAGATCGCGATTCCGGCTCCAATCCCAAGTGTGATTCCTAATATACGATTTCTCCTCGATTTTCGAACAGAACCAGAACTAACAGACGGAATCTGTTTCACCGTGCAAGGTGAAAGTTCTTCCCCGCAAAGCCCGGGATTTCCATCAAAACTCGAGCTCGGGAATCCTGAGAACTGGGTTCCAGAAGGAATAGACCCTTCCAAGTGATTATTAGCAACCGAAAACGTCGAAAGAAACGTGAGCTTGCTTAACGAATCGGGAATCGATCCGCGAAGATCGTTTGATGACAAGTCCAGAAATTCCAAATTACCCAATTCAGATAGAGTGTCGGGTATCGTTCCACTTAAGTTATTCTTGCTCAAATCAAGAACAAGAAGCTGCTTTAACTTCCCGATTGATAACAAAATCGAACCGTTTAATCGGTTATTGCTAAGGTTAATCGTTGGAGGAAAGCTTGCAACTTGATTGTACTGAAGACCTTTTCCACTTACATTTCTCTTAACGAATAACGGGATTCCAGTAGTCGATCCAATAATCGAAGAGCTTTTGTTTAACGAAACCAAACTCTTCAAATCTGTCAAACTTTCAGGGAGTTGACCCGTGAGCGAGTTATTAGAAAAATCTACGTAAAACAGCCTCTCCATTTGCCCGATCCAAGACGGTACGACCCCATTTAACCGATTCCAAGATAAATCAAGTACTTCCAGACTCGAACAACCAGTCAACCAATGTGGGATTTGACCTTCAAGTTGACTATTTGCAATTGCAAGAACCATTAACCGCTCAAACCCGTTAACAAAACCCGGAATTTCTTCCTGGTCAAAATTTCTAGTCAATATCAAAGTGGTTAGGTTCTTGCAACTTTGTAGAACCGATAACGTGCGACCTAAATTGGTCAACGCGTTATTCGAAAATGATAAAAACGAAAGATTTGAAAGATTCGCATACCCATCAGGAATCTCACCATACAACTTGTTCTTTGCAAGATTCAAGATTCTCAATTCAGCACAACTAGCAAGTGATTTTGGTAATAAGCCCGTGAAACGATTACTACCAAGATTAAGTGTGCATAAATTAACCAACTTGGAGAAATCAAAACTTAAATCGCCCGAGAACGAATTATTACCAAAATCAAGTATTCTTAACTTAGAACATGTTTCTAAGGTTTTAGGCAATGGACCCGAGAACGAATTGGAATGTGTATTTATCAGTTCTAAATGCGTTAACATGTAGAACACATCAGGAAACGGGCCCACAAACTGGTTACCGGATAAAACTAACGATTCAAGATTCGAAAGCTTACTGAGATTCGTGCTGATCGCGCCCGACAACCCATTGGAAGAAAGCGATAACCGTTGCAGAGATGAAAACGAGTATATAAACTCGGGTATACCGCCCGAGAACGAATTGGAATTGATGTTAAGTTCTTGAAGAGATCCACCGCAGTTCTTAAAGCTTTCAAGACTGCCAGTGAACCGATTCAGTGACAGATCAAGAACCCGAATGCTGCTAGATGAACTGCAAACATTCGATTTAAATTCACCCGAGAACGAGTTGTTACTCAAATTAAACGCGATAAGATTCGGGAATGGGAATTCCCCAAACCCTAACAAGTTCCCAGACAACAAATTACTAGACACATTAACAACTTTAAGATTCTTCAAACTCGAAAGGCTTTCGGGTAATTCGCCATTAAGCTGATTAAACGAAAGGTCTAGCGATCTCAGGTTCCGTAAACGGGATACAGAATCCGGAATCGGGCCGGTTAGACCCTTTGCAGATAAGTTCAACATTACAACTCTGTTTGGGATATTAATTTCACAAATTACACCATCCCAGTTACAGCAAAAGAAATCATTGGACCAAGATGATATTATAGAGGCGTTTTTAAAAGCTAAAGCAAGCTCATTTAGAGCTGAAAGATCATCTGGATGGCATGTTTGGCTTAGGGTTTTGGTACTAAAAAATGAACAGAAGATGAAAACCAGGAATACCCAGTTGATGGAATCCATTGAGCAATTGAAGCAGATAATAATTAGGGTTTGAAATGAGAAAGCTAATCCCCAAAAAGGTGACAGGAATCATATGACATTGCAGGATTGATTAAAAGGTGAAGAAGAAGTAGAAGTGAAGTGAAGTGAAGTGAAGCAAAGCAAAGGGGGCCATGGAAATTTAAAAGGAAAGTGAGTGATTGGATGATGACATCAGTTACACAGCTTGGTTTTGACTTTTTATAGATTTGGGCCAACAATTTCTCTCCCTATCACCTGACTAATTGAGCCTTTTTTGTCGCATGTGTTCTTAAAATAATAATATAATTAGAGATAGTTACGCTAATACTTACTTTAACAAATTGTTTTAAAAAGTTAACTTTATATTAAACTAATTTTTATGCCGTATTACGGGGTTGTGTTATATTCTTCGTTTTCGATATTTATATTTTTTTTATTTTAATTTATTTGTTGCAGTAAAGTTAATAATATAGTATACTTAGTGTTTGATAATGAAAGAGTTTACAGATAAATGTGACGTTATAACTCGTTTAAAAGTTACATGGGTTTGGTGAAATTCATACCCGTGAATTCGAGTCAAATGCATGAGAAGTCTTTATTTACAAATAAAACAAACTAGTGACTTGAAAGATGGTAGTGAGTAACCATTAAAATCATGCTATTTTATTATTTTTCGTTACCAAATTTATTTTTTCTTTTAAATCTATATTAAATTAATTTATAAGTATTTTGAGAATTATAATTGAAATAACGGACCTTGTTTTTTTTTATCATTTGACAAACTCGTGTAATACACGAGTTGAAATGCTAGTTTAAGATAATAGAGAATCCTTAGTTAAAGTTTTAGAAATAAAATAAACAACATTTTATAATTTGCTCGATCACATGCTAAAGAATACTCAAGAATTCTCTGTTTCATCTCCCGACATGTTCTCTTTTGTTGGATTTTCAATAGATTTAAAAATTTTATTCAATATTTTCCGTTCTTTAAAAAGAAGAAGCAACACTCATGTCACTTGTCTCAAGTCTTGACCGTAACTTATGACTTATATAAGTTATAAAGAGGTTAAATAAGGAATCCCAAACACCCCGTATAAAACCACCAAAGATAACATTTCTTATATATGGGACAAACCAAGTACCTTTCTTATATATGAGATAAACCATCATAATATTACGGTTATAATCGACATTTTACCGGTTATATCAGGAAAAGCCCTATAGTAAAAACGCTATATCAATGGTATTTTAATTACCAGTAATAGCCTAGTTCTTACAAGTTACAACTATGCTACTGATTATTAGTTATCTTTAAACATAAGTTGTTACCAATGACCGTTTCTCTTTGGTTATAAGCTGCGACTGGCAACCATTTGCCAATCATGGATCAAACTGATGCTTACCATGGTTTCGGCTTCAACAACCTTCGGACTTATACAGGTCGGGTTGGTTGGTAGGTACAGATCATATCAGTATATATCATCAAGCCTCTGTAAATTTGGTAAAATAAGATGTCAAAAATTTCAAACTGCTTCTAGATTTGGTAAAATAAGTCAGCTCGTTCATTTTTACGTTGCCACAATCGCTATATATGTAATATCCTATATGTCCTACTGGAACCTGAATTCAAAGGTGTAGGTGAGGCTAATCTGGTCACCAACTCCACCTTCTTCAAAAACAACCATGTTCGTACGTCCCTAGCTATTTATTTTTTATTCTTTTTAAAGTTGAAATATGTACCCATTTTGTTACAAGTCTACGTATTAGTTATGAAATTATTATTACTAAAAGTAAACAAGAACAAAATAGCTGACATTTGTTCATTTACTATTTCTTTGAATCAAATCTTATTTTTTTTATTTTGTTTTTAGTAGGCCATAGTGTTGAAAATGCTTAGTTTTGTAGAATTATAATACAACCTAAAAGGATAAAAATACTCATTAGTGAGTCATAAGTATTTAAAAATTATGTATCGATTTTCATGCTTATATATGTACTCCACACTTGATTGGCATCGTTAGGTTGTTTGTTCTTAAAGCCATGGAGTTGAATCATAACTTTTATTTAAGACAAGTATTACATTTCCTTTTTGAAAATCCGTCATAACAACGAACAAAGAAAACATATTAAAATCATAGATCTCATAATGCCACCGACCAGAGTATCACTATTAGAGCCTATTGATTATGCATTTAGGCAATTAGCTCACTCTCAATGCGTACTATCTAGGATACCAAGCATGTTGGTAAATCCACGTACCGATTCATGCCGATTGTACAATTGTTGAATGCCGCTCTCATGCGTAGCTATTTTCCAACGTGAGACTAACTCAAGTGGTTTTATTAGATATTTTAAGCCTCAATCCATTGATGTTATATTAGGTTCATGTCGTATTTTTATTTATTGTAAGAAAAACATACTTATATGAGACCTTTGTTTATTAAAAGGACTCCATCATTTATTGGTGTGCCATCTTCGTAGAAATTAACTTGTAACACGTTATTTGCATGTTTTCTTATAAATCAGTTTCAAGAAAATATCTTGATCTTTTTTTAGCATAAGTATATGACAATATTTCCTTTTCGACAAGTTAAAAATAATATATATTTAAACATATAATAATTTGACAAAATGCCAATCAAAAGCTATTTTAAATAAGGGGCCAAAGAACGTCCCAACATACAGACCGCATGTCGAAAAGGTAACTTTGCGACCCCTTTGTGTCCATCTAAGCCATGTCATTATTGCGTGGGTCAGCGGACCCTTATATTCCGGCCGTGTCCTTTGTTTCTCTTTCACACTTAAAATACATATTTACAAAAACATAATAATGATTTACATATACAAATTGGGTTCGGCTGTAGTGGTAAGAATCGAGCAAACAAGTAGCATTTGATTTAGTTGAGTGCACGTGGTTTAACACGGTTACTTTAAAACATCATGTCTCTACTTAGGTAAAGCGCCGGTTTTCTAGAAACATCGGAGACTTCAATAGTTAGACTATGTTGTGGCTGATTGTAGGATCATCAAATGTGAAGTTACGTAGGCGGACAGACATTCACGAATTAAATCTTTAAATATGTGTAATGCTTTAACCAAGTATTAATGATTATATATTTGTAGTTTTTTTTGAAATAGAATACGAGAGTGGGATAGTTTGATTTGTTGAAATTGAATGTGGCTCCGCTTCTTTTTCCCTGGGCCTAGTTTACCTAGTGTTGTGGAGGAGTTTAGTTAATCAAAAGTGATGTCACGTCACTGTCATATATAGACAACGAGACATTAACTAATCAACCTGAAAAACAAGTGTTACGGAGGTGGATTAGTGAACCAGAATATTTAAAAAAAAATAAACAAAGAAGGTGATAATCTGTTGAAATGGGGTGCACCCCACCTTTTTAAACACTCTTGGGTGTGAACTTTTTAACTGGGGTTACAGTAGAAAATAATTTAACATGTATACAATAAGAAAATGACAACTTAGAGAGCACGGTTTAAATCCTTCAATGCCCCCTACCACTTAATCTGCTCCTAATTGATCCAAATGGTTCCATCGGTTCGAATTATTTTCCCTCGTAAACGGTTTCAATCCCAACCGATTTAGCTATGATTCGGTTTAAACTTTGTTAATCAACTCCGAAACAACTTTAATTAAAACCGATCCGGTTTGAACCAAAATTTTGGTTTTCACACCTCCAAATTCGTCACCCTTGATATTAGGGATGAGCATTTGTCTCAAATACATGTACTTATACACCATACCGTACCCGTACCAATGTAGCTTATTCAGTACGGGTATTGGTACTCATTTTTGTTGAA
Source organism: Bidens hawaiensis (assembly GCF_021521415.1). Taxonomy (NCBI): domain Eukaryota; kingdom Viridiplantae; phylum Streptophyta; class Magnoliopsida; order Asterales; family Asteraceae; genus Bidens; species Bidens hawaiensis. The sequence continues at coordinate 13,603 of NW_027497803.1, read as the reverse complement.
TTTTGATACATGTACAATCGGGTACAGGTACGGGTACATTTAGTATTTTTTTTACTTGTTCGGAGTATATAAATGTTTAATTGTGATTCTTCATATTTATTATATAAAACAAATTCTCTAAGCATGTTATTTTTGAAAAAGTATCAAACATTTTCTTCAAAATTAAATAATATAACATTCAAATATCGAACCAAAAAACAAATCACTTAAAGTCGGCGACCGGATTAGGGTTCTTCAATACCATCTTATCATTAAATCGACGACCGATTTGGTACATGTACTAATTTGGTACCTGTCACGTGCATGTGCAAGATCGTCGAAGATTTGGAAATAAAAAGGCAAAGTGGTATAAAAACGGATATTGTACCGTAATACCCGTACCATACCAAAAAGTTTGGTACAAGTATTGATACGCATTTTTATTGATTTTTGATATGAGTATAATCGGATATATATGTACGAGTACGAATAAATGTACGATCCCACTTTATATGAGAGACACATTCCTTCTAGTAAAATGCAAGATGTCATGGTCCAACAAGGCAAGTTTTTAGATAGTTTTTTATGGGCTTACATTTAAATTGGGCTGGGCTGTTTTCCCAAAAAGCCGAAATGGGTGGTTTGAGTGATTACCAGTTTACCACCTCCCAGTAGGCCAGCCGCCAGTATCACATCAGTTATTACTTATTATTATCATTAAATCATAATATAACCGACTCATACATAATACAGATAAATTTTTACTCACAAGTTTGTATGTATTCTTTATATTTCACATGTTAAAAATATTAGAGACTTATTACTATTACTTTACTACTATATATAATTTTTACTACTATATATAATTTGCGGCACCGTATTGCCAGGTAAATTTTTTTTTTTAATTTAGTTACCATAATAAACTGATAGAAACTGATTAAATGTCAATTATTTTTTGTTTTTGTGTCGGTACCATAAATAATTTGAAAGAAACCAACCAAGTTCGCGTAAACTCACGGCCTTATTAAATCCCATGACCGGCAATGCTACTGATTAGAGGTGCACAAATCGGTTTTTTTAAAAAAACCGGTTCGGTTAATAACCGGACCGGTTAATAACCGGTTTTTGTGTATGAAAACCATAACCGGTCAAACCGGTTAGGACCGGGTTGGGAACCGGTTAGAACCGGTTAATAAACCGGTTTTTTTATTAACCGGTTTTTTGATAACCGGTCTAACCGGTTAACCGGTTTTTTTTTTTTTTTTTTTTTTTAAATAACCATTATTTTTTCACAGTATAAACAAACCGGTAACTACAAGGCAAACCGGTAACTACAAGCATTAAATCGTTATCGCATATTCGTAACTCAAAAATACATGACTTTCATTTATAGCTTTTACATTAAAAATACAAACATTAAATCGTTATCGCATATTCGTAACTCAAAAATACAAACATTAAAGAATGCTTAGACACGATTACATTAACAACTTGCTGTTTCTTACTCATTATTTTCATCGCTACCCGATCCCGAGCTATTCCTTAGGTAATCGTCGTACGTGGCTTCTTCATCGGTCATTGGTTGAGTGTGTCCTTGATTGACCTCGTCTTCATACAAGCCCGCCTCATAGTCCATTTCCCCCTCGAGTGAGCGTTGATGTTGTGCCCTATCTAAAGAGTCCAAGTAATCCTTGTAGCAAATAGACATCTCTACAGCTGGTGGAGTGAGTCGAGTCCTCCTAATCGATATAACCCTGCCAGAAACAGAAAAAGCAGACTCCGAAGCTACCGTGGAAGCTTGGACCGTTAGTAAATCTTTGGCCATGGCGGCGAGGATCGGAAACTCATCCTCCTTACCTCTCCACCAAGCCAGCAAATCAAGACTTCTAAATTCATCTGGAGTCATGTGTTTCACAAAGTTGGTACCACCATACCTTCCAAGTTCACTGCTTGGGGTGTTTACCTTTTGACGTTTACCGGCGTCTTCCCAAATCATGTAGTACATCCCCATTTCAAGGTCGGTTTGGGATTGGGATTGGGCAACAGCTCTTAACGAGTCATGAATTTGGGAAGACGACCCGTATTTTGTAAGGTAAACATCATACATGTTAGACAAGGTGGTGTTGAAAGCATTCTTTAAAGTTTGGTTATAATAGGGGTTTTGATCGTCGTTTAACTCTAGCTCATCACAAATTTTTTCTATTAAAGCTTCAACACCACCAACATTTATGCAAGGGTTTAACGCAGCAGCACATGTCAAAACAGCGGGTAGTTGTTGAAAATATTTTCTAAATTTTTCTTTCATTTTTACACCCATATCAAAATAAGGTGCACCCCTACAATGAAGTTCACTCAACTTTGTGCACATGACAGCAATTTTTGGTAAAGCAATGGGGCTTGTTGGATAGTAAACCCCGGATAAACTAGTTGTGCAAGATTTAAAAATTTGAAGGACCTCCGTAACGATCTCAATCAATAACCAGTTTCTAGGATCGTACGGTGCACATTTACCCCTACTTGACATTATTTGATGAAACGCAATTAGTGATTCTTTTTGTTGGATGGCTTTCTCAAACATATCACAAGTCGAGTTCCATCTTGTTGGACAATCCCAATTGGGCCCCAACCATTGACAATTAGCTTCATCACAAAATTTTTTGTATCTTGAAAATGTTTTATTGTTGCTAAAAACATCTCGTAACATTCTTTTAAAATTGTTTCTTTGCGTTTCGATCACGTTTAACCCATCTTGCACGGCCAAGTTGATAATATGTGCAATGCATCGGCTATGAAAAAACGCTCCATCACAAATAGGTTTATACTTTAATTTTAAATGGCCAACCGCGGCCGTATTGTTGGACGCGTTATCAAACGAAATTGAAAAGATTTTATCTTCAATCTTGTATTGTCGAATGACTTTATCCAAGAGTTTAAAAATATTTCTACCCGTGTGCGGGTAATCAAACAATTGAAACGCAACGGTTCGTTTCATCATTTGCCACGACCCGGGGTCAACCCAATGAGCCGTCACACAAATGTATGAGTCGGGCGAACCATTAGGTACCGACCACACATCCGTTGTTAAGTTTACACCAGTTTGTAAGTTTGAAAAGTATGAAATTAGTTCGGATTTAGCGTTTTTCCAAGCTTTAAGACAATCTCTTCTAAGGGTCGAACGACTTACGTGTTGGTAGCGTGGTTGAACATACTTTTGCATCATCTCCGTGAATTGAGGGTTGTCGAAGTGGTTGAAAGGAAGTGTATTTTGAATCACAAAGTTTGAAAACTTTTGACGTACCGCTTCAAGGTCGTACGTAAACACCGTTCCTTGATTCGTCATCTCCGGCTGCGAACTACTTCCCGATTCGTCCTTCAAGGCCTTGCAAAAGGGCCTTTGTACATGCGCTCTTAAAGTGGAGTTTGCATCTTTGCCATAAAACTTCAAACAATGTTTGCATCGAGCTTTTTGGGTACCGTTAGACATTTCGCATAGGTCGAAATGTTGCCAAACATCTTGGTTTCGTTTCGTGGGGATGACCCGAACGACCGTTTCTCCCGTGTTCGAGGCACCCATGTTGACGGATGAAGTAGCACTTTGGGAGGCCATGATAATCGACTACGAAATAAGAGCGTATGGAGTGGTAATGTGGTATAATTGAGCGTGAGATAACAAAATAATCGCGTATGTAATAAACGTTTAGAGCGTTTGGAGTTGTATAATCGACTGTGATCTAACCAATACCCAACCTAAGCTATATATAGATGTTTGTGGGGGTAAAATGGGGGAAAAAAAAAAACGGTCAAAAATTATAAAAAACGGCTATATGGCCGTTACTCAACGGGAAAAAACCGGTTTTTAACCGGTTAACCGGTTTTTTTTATAACGGTCAAAAACCGGTTTATAAAAAAACCGGTTAACCGGTTTTTTAATAACCGGTTATTAAAAAAAACCGGTTTTTTTTATAACCGGTTATAAAACCGGTTTTGGCTCCAAATTGTGTAACCGATATATAAACCGCCGGTTTGTAAACCGGTCAAACCGGTTTACAAAAAACCGGTTTTCTTAAAAACCGGTTTCCGGTTTAAACCGGCAAACCGGTTCGAGGACCGGTTTTTTTGACCACCTCTACTACTGATGCCCCCCCCCCCTAAATTGGTCGTTGGTCTACCTCAAGTTTTATATTTTTTCGTTTTTTAGTCCTGGTACCGTAAGATACATAATCATAATCGACCGAATTCGTGTCAAGTTATCGTCTCAATGCCCAGGTTCGACAACGTTTGGGTTTTACCACCGACCGGGTTTGCCAACCAAATAAACATTGTCTTAAATATTTATTTTCTTATATGTTAATGTTTTATATGTTAATTTGACGAATTAATTTCTAGAGTTTTAACGCTCAAATTTTACCAATTGGGTCTATATGTAATGAACGCAGCCGGTACTGACCGAATTCGTGTCGACTCATGTTGTAACGTTCGGGTTTTACCAACGTCCAGGTTTCAACGCAAGAATTTTGCCAGTTGGCCGGCGCAGATGAGCATTGATAATATTAAATTTAAGAGAAATAAAGTATCTTAGTCGATGAAGAAAACAAAATATATGTGTAACATTTACAAAGCCTTAACACATTAATCTAGGTCATACCTGAGATACTGTGATCGTAATGGGATTATGTCAATGGGCATGACATAATCGCACCATTTCAAGATGGGCGTTTGCACACCTGTTACAATTTACAACAGATAAAAACAACCACAAATTGCCACTCTCATATTAACCCTTTCAAATTTGACCTTAGTCCTTACAAATACAATACCAAAGCCCACATCCACACAATTTTTGCTCCTGCAAGTCATAAGACTCTTCTTTTTTGGCTTTACCTTTTTAAGTCGACCCAACGGTAACCAAATTACCTAGGTGACCATTTTCAAACTGGTTTCATAATCATGAGGTGGATAGACGAAATGAAGACGTTTACCTCGGCATTTCAACCATACTGATCGCAAGATGCATGAGGTAACCTCGGTCAAATGATTGAGGACATGATCTTTTCCACTGAGTTTTTCAACAACATGGTATTATCATTTACATGATACCCCATGTACACATGCAGCAACAAACTGTATTTACTTGCATATGATCATCAACAGGAACAAAACCGTGTTCAGTATTGACATAGGCATGACAATGATCTGGATAAAATGCATTATATCATTACAATCAGAGAACTAATATGTAATTTTCATATTAAATATTTTTAATATTTTGCCCAGCATACAATTAGTATTTCACTATTTCTTGAATGCCAAGGAATACTGTCACCATTTATAAGATCAGGAGTGATTGGGCAAAATGTGAGAACAAATCATGTTAGGGTGTTGAAGAGGTAGGTCCCAGCAGAGCCCAGTTGGACCCGCAAGACTCACCTTGAAGAGGAACGTCTGCGCAGAAACCAACTGGATCCGCAGGACCAACCATGCTCAGAGACGTGACGTCCTTACGCGCAGTACGCAAGCTGTTCCCGCAGGAAATGCCTCCCGATGGTGAAGGACTCCGCCTGTCCCCGCAGCCTCGGATACAAGCCATCAGGGAAGGCCACCCGCGCAGCAAGGCTACACGCACAAGGCACTTAGCTCTCAATCATTCAGTGTCACCTGAAGGAATGAGCAAAGCCGGGAACAATCCCGCACAAGGGCGGGAGGGGGAATACTCCCGCCCAAATAAGCCAGTCCGTACGATACGGGAAGATCTTCTGTACTGTACCTGACGAGGTATGGGAAAAAGATCTGACTAAAGATACGACAGCTTATTGACAACAGTATGGCGAGCAGCATGCTCCTGTACTGTATGTCACTATTAGCCGCTGCCTACTCACCAACTACTGCCATACCACGTGCATAGCCGGCAGTTGGTGGAAAAGGAATAGTACACAGCAGGCCTGGTCACTATCAGCCGCTGTCTACCCACCAACTATCAGCAGGGCACGTGCGTAGGCCACTGTTGGTGGAACAGGAACACTGTTGCAGCCGGCCACACCTCCTTGGAAACCTACCTTCGGCTATAAATACCACGAATGGTATGATCATCATATCTTATCACATTATCATCATATTATACCTGATATCTGCTCTAGCAATATCTTAATATACATTTATATTTAAAGAGCAATCTAGTCTGATTCTCACGCCGGAGGGTGGTCACAAGGAGGAACCCCCCATTCTCAGTGACAAGCTCACGGTGTCTGTTTTGCAGGTTATCAGAAGAACCATCTTCTCTGGGTCTAACCCCTCGTGGGAAACATCTATCTAACCCCCAGGTTACCAGTAATCTGCCCGGGGTCCGGTTAGTGTTTCTTCAGGTGTCTAACAATCTAAACGGGCCTAGTACACATGAATCTTAGTTTATATAATAATAATTAATAATGTGTTTCAAAGAAGTTTGTATGCCTTCAATTTGCCACTTCACTTTGTTAATTCCACGACAAAGAGAATCAGAAAGCGTTATCTTCATATAGTTGTTTACACCGAAAAAGTTTTGTTGGCCCAGTTATATTGCAAAAAAAAAAAAATAGAAAAAGTCGGGTAAGGTTTACCTAACGGGTCAAACTCAGGTATGTTTATCTAACGGTTCGGAGTCGTGCTAAAATTTATTTTCTAACGGCTTGATCTGGGTTATGTTTGACATCTTAACGGCTTGATTCAGGTTACAATTATCTCTAATGGGTCAAACTCTTGACGATTTTCTCTAAATGTTTTATCTCTTAAGGGGTCGATTCGGGTTGTATGTATGCCACTGGTATTGCAAACACCCCTACACCAGCTCACATATACAGAGATAGAACCTCCATTTGATCAACATATAAAAATACTAACACTGAAAGAACATCAAAACTTACATAATAGATGCTCTCGTGTCTGTATAAAAGTGAATTACTTTTAGCAATAAACCACTCGTCTTTGTTCATTTTCGAAAGAAAGTGTATACCAGAATCAAAATTGGGACCTCAATCAACTGCAAGAACAAATTCAGATGTCGTTGCTAAATAATGTAATTCATTTGACCTAAGAACGGTATCCACTATACCCATGACAAATAAGAACGATGAGTAGTTAGTGATTTACCGATGCTACACGTCGACGATCAAATTAACAGAGAACACACCGATTGCCAGGCAAAACGGAAGAAACACAAACCGATCGCCGTCCGTCGCTGCCATAAACGGCCAGAAAACCGCTGGCAACAACATATAGAGAGAGAAAGCAGATGTGCAAGGTAAACAACTACCAATCGGCAGCCATAAAACAACAACACCGCATACACATAATAAATCTGTCACCGCCATCAACAAAACAATGACCATCGCCTCAAATCTAAGACAACCGTGGAATCACAATTTGGTAATTGAACAACAGAAAGAAACCAACCTTGCTCATCCCACGTCAGGATTCCGAACGGCCATTTTTTGTCAACTACAATTAGGCTCAGAATTTATGATTGTCAAAATCGATAACGAAAACAAAAGGAAGAATGAAAATAACCTGTTTTTTAGTATATGATACCAGGAAGTTTTCAGCAGATCGATGGAACCCATCTATGGCGTTGGAGTTTAAACAAAGAGGGTGAAGTGAGAGAGATTAGGATTCATGATGTATTTTTGTTGCGGTGGTGGCAATGGCAAGAAAGGAAAACGAGTCAGAGACACGTGGGCTGAAGGTGAGACGAACAAGTGGTGACTACACACGTGTAACGGTATACACCTTATAATGCGGAACGTATGTAACATCACGGGAATTTTGGGCCTAAAATGACAACTCTCCAAAGTTAAAGGACTAATCTTGTCAAATTAAAACTCCAAAGTTAAAAATGAAAAATCTGTTTTCTTCTCCTATCGCGCTACGCGATGAGGACAAGGGACAAGCCATCGCGTATCGCGATGGGGCTTGGTCAAACCTTCTGGAAGGGTCAACAGCGATACGCGATCGCTGGTTGGACCTACGTCATCGCGTATCGCGATGACGTGTCCCGATACCTCTGGCACAAGACTGCCACGCGTCCACACATGGCACACCTCTCGCCACGTGTCCCGACACGTGGCACATCGTCCGCCACGTGTTAACACGTGGCACACCGTCTGCCACGTAGCAACACGTCGCAGACCTACGTTGTGACTGTGCGTAGCTACATCGCGCTACGCGATGGGTGACTAGGAGCCTATCGCGTATCGCGATAGGATCCAAGATTTTGCCTATAAATAGTAGGTCCGGGATCTTCACAATTCACACCAAAATCCAGCATACAATCATCTCTCTACTCTCTCACTACACCTCGAAATTCGTGCCAACGATCCACCTCGAAAACCGTGCCCCGATTCCTCGATAAACGTGCCATACCTTGATATTCGTACCACTCCCCGACGACGTTCCGATCAAGAAGGTGATCCCATACCGACGTCCCGACGATCATCTCGAAGTGCGTGCCGTGAAAAGTTGGTGTCTCGAGAAGCGTGCCGAAGTGAAGTGGCGATCAAAGCGAGTGTTGAAAAGATTAAGTGGCGTAGAAGTGCTGCTCGAGTATCTAGGAAATATTAAAGCCGAGGAAAGGTATGTCTTACTACCCGACTAAAATAATAATAAAATATTATAAAGGCTTAATGCCCTAAGTCAGAATTATGCTCGATGTTTATGGAAAGAAATTATATAACAAAGAAAAGAAAATAAAGAAATATGGAAGTGTGAATGTATATATATGTGTGTGAAATATATATAATTCTTTGTTATGAATATTATATAAGTAATAAAGGATATTCTTATATGATAAAAGAAAAAGAATACGTTTCTTATAGAAGAAGAAACGTCGGGTTTTTATAATAAACTAAAGGTTTATAAATATTACTTTAAAGGTTCATTGAGATAATAAGACTAAAGGTCTTAAGCCAGATTGTATATCCGACTAATAAAAGTTATACTCGTACTATAGGTGCGAGATAGCAAGAAAGATTACGCAAGGACGGTGTTGGAAACCGATCCCGATCAAAGGTGAGTACGCCCTACTTTTACAAACTTGTTTTCAAATAAACAAACATGTTATGTGTAAAACTTTACATGAGACTAAGTGTCTCTAAAAACATTATTAATAAGAGTAAAAGCCTAGCCCTCAGGCTGTAGTATACGTTTGTCTGGATCCTTACATATGTGGAAAAATGCGGTGGGCACATCGCACCACGTCTGGATCCTTACATATGTGGAAAAAATGCGGTGGGCCAAACCAAAGTATGTTCGAGTGAGAATGACCTTGTGTATATTTATGGTACCTAAGTACGTCGGGACGCTGCGGTGTCTTGCTGGGGTGACCTAGGTAGAGGCTCGAGTTTATAATGATATTGTTTTAACTTTGTTATTCCTAAGCCAAGATGGGCCGAGGCATGCGTAACCCTCGAGGGGTAACAAAGTAAAAGAAAATATTTTCGTGTCAGCATATTCACCGGCATTCGTTGCTGACGTATTTTTATAACATTTTGTAGGTAACCAAGATTAGAGCTAAAGGACGAAGGCTCAAGAATCCGATGGCTCGGATAATTTTGTTTAATGTTAATATAACTAAAATGGTGGTTTCGTAAACTTAAAACAAGTAAACACAAATGGAACTTGTTTCCATCTTTTGTAATGTAAATATTTTATAACTTTGATCCTTAAGTTTTCAAGTTTTCCGCTAATTAACCGTAACTCTGATTTATTTACAAATGTGATACCAACTATCGAGTCACATGCCTGGGCCTAAGATGGGGGTGTGACAACGTATAACTTTTGAAGCACAATTTTAGATGTGTATATATATATATATATATATATATATATATATATATATATATATATATATATACATACTAGTGGATGACCCGCCGCGATGCGGCGGCGTGTGGCCTAAATATTTTGATATGAAGTTTAGCAACACTAAACGTCCTTTATGGTTACTTGTTTATGACCAAGTATTTCGTGTTCATTAGATCTATGTGGTTTGTGGAATTGTGGGCTACATAAAAAGTGGTGGTTGATGGTGAGCAGCCTAAAAAATCTCACCAGGCCCGTAATGGCAATCAAAACCAATTCAAAACTCATCAATTAGTCAAATGATGAATATGACAGAGTGTTTTGTATTCATTAGATGATTTAGATCTATGTGGTTTGTGGGCTACATAAAAAGTGGTTGCTGATGCTGAGCAACCTAAAGCGTCCGGTAACCTATATCTAAGTGACAAATCTCGCCAGATATCTAAGTGACAAATCTCGCCAGGCCCGTAATAGCAATCACGACCAATTCAAAACTTAAAAAGCACTAAGTCAATTAGTCAAATGATTAAATGAGATGAATTGCAGTATATATATAACAAATGTAGAACTGTAAAACACGATAGAAACATAGTTTTAAGATAGGCAACTCATTGGAATAATTTCACCGTCACACTTGAAGCAGAAGAAATTGAAATGCTTGAATTCATCCAAATCTTCAAGGAAGCACCAAAGTTGACAATAAAATACAGAAGGTGTTTTTTCTTCATAATCACTTTTAATTTCTTTAATCCATCCAAATTTTGCCTAAACTGAAAATTTGACTTTCTTTTGTACCAAACTGCAAACAAAATTGATCAAATTAATTACATAGTTATTATAATTGTCAGTAATTACTTAAGCTAAATGAATGACTAATCTATTCGAAATGAGTTACCTAGAATTCATGGTCGGTGGCTAGGGCTCGAAATGCATTTGCGAGTTCGGAAAGAGCCTGCAAAACTGATTCCAAATCATTTGCAACAGAATATCCCTAATTGACAGATTACCTGATAGATAAAAAAATAAAAAAAAGTCTTTGTTGGTTGACCTGTTAAAAGAAACCTCAAATGAATTGAGCAAAAGAGCCTTACCATTTCTTTAAACAACCTCAAATGTTAAATGAACTGTAGCCGAGCATTGTTGGTCCTGTTAAACAAAATGGAACATAAATGAGATGGTAAGTTAGATAGACTTATTGAACTTATAATATCAAACACCACAAACACCTTCTAATACAACACCCCAAATTGAAAGAAATTGAAATCATTACCAAAAAAGAAACCAATCAATCCATAGCCGCACTTCATACCTGCTAAAGACAAAGGAAATTGTAAATTTAAGCAAAACGGAAGTAAGATTTTGTGAATTGAACACAAAGTGAACATGAAAGTAACCATTACGTATTAGTCAACTCGAGCCGTAACTTGTAATAACCCTAAGATTAGTTTAAAATCAGGTCAATCCAGAAACTTTCTATTCAATTTGGCGCCATTGGTTCTCTGAAACGTACATGCTCTGTGAAAGAAACAATAATATTAGGTAAATTCGCCGCCTAGACAACCTGAAATGGTAGTTCCTTGGCGAAAGACAATGAAACCGCTGTCGCTGGTTGGGCGGAGCAAGATAACATGGTGGCCAAAGGATTTCAAATGAAAATCAAAAAGAGAAGTGGAAGCACACATATCCTTGTAATTGTATATACAATACATAAACAACCACCATGGCCACAGTCTTCCAAAACACCACCGCCACCAAGAGTCCGGAAATCGAACTCGGCAACAGTGATGATGGCAAGGAAGACAGAGCGTAGTGAAGATAATGGAAAAGCAACATCACGGTGGTGGCGAGAGGCGATGAAAGATGATAGGGTTTCTCCAAGTGACAGATGAACGGTGCGTCAACAAAAGTTAGAGAGAGAGACTGACTGTTGAAGAGCAAGTGGAAGTAAGAGAGGAGAACAAAGGAAGAAGATACATGGAAAGTTAAAACATACGATATGGAAAGAAAAGAGAAACAACATGTAATGCAAGATTTACAACCTTCAAACCCAAAGTTTAGTTGAAATTGTAATATTATAAATGAGAAATACTCAACTCATATTTGAGTAAGTGTAAAATTTTTGAGTTTGTATCACATTCGTACGTAGAGATGGCAATAAAACCCGAACCCGATGGAAAAACCCGAAACCCGACATAAATGGGATGGGTAATACCCGACCCATTAGGGTTTGGGACGGGTTTGGGATTAGTTTTGAAATTTTTCGCGGGTTTGGGACGGGTTTGGGATTTCTAATATACCCGATTACCCGACCCGATTACTCGATAATATAAACCCATTTACCCGATTATATACCCTATATAACTTATTATATTATATATATACTATATTCCATATATATTATTTGTCGAAACTTGTTTATGTCAATTATTTGAGATATTTTATGTTAATGTTAACCTTCTTTGTAATCGATTAGTTATATTTTGTCAAAACCCGGTAGAAACCTAGAGGGTTTTGAGCCGGGTATACCCCACGGGTAGTTTATTAAAACCCGATAAGAAACCCGAAACCCGATGGGAAAACCTAAAACCCGACGGGTTTGGGACGGACTTTCAATATCGGGTATGGGTTTGGGAATACCTAAACCCGACCCATTGCCATCCCTATTCGTACGAACATGATCCAAGCCATTTCACGAGACTATTTTAAAGAGGGACTAAAAGTGTTATAGAACACTAAAATCAAAATCATTGTAAATTTTAGAGCAAATTAAATATAATGTCTTTATAGGTAAAATTATAGGTATTGTCATCCGGCTAGGTTGAATACACTTATGCCTTTATTTGAAAACTTTACTTGATTTTTGTCATGTACAAAAATTGGACGTTAACATTTTTTGTTAAGTTCAGCCATTTGTAGAGATGGCAATAGGAGTGGGTTGGGTTGAATTTGGGTGATGGGTCAGGATAGGTATGGGTCATGATGGATTTTTAAAATAGAGCGTTAGGATGGATATGGGTTAAGATGGATAAAACTAACCCATCTTGACCCAAGTGAAGGTTGACATACAAAGGGTTTTAAAAACCCCTCAAAAAATATTCAAAAAATAATAACTCAAAATATAAATAAAAAACGCAAAATGTACAATAACTAAAATGTTTCTTCCATCCTCGTCGTTCATAAAAAAAATAATAATGAATAACTTTTTGTTCCGGTTCAATTTCGAGTTTTTCGGGGGGTTTTCGGTTCGGTTTTGTTTTTTTTTTATTTCGGTCAGTTTCGGTATATTGCTCGGTTTCAATGATTTCGGTTTCGATTTCTCGGTTTTTTCGGTTTCAGTGTTGTTTTGTTTTAGTTGGTTTTTTCAGTTTCATTTCATTTTTTTGTTTCGTTTCGATTCATTTGTTTTATTTTGGTCGGCTACGTTTCAGTTTTTTTGTTTCGTTTTGGTAAACTTTTTGATTGCATTTCGCTTTTTTTTTGTTTCGTTTTGATCAGCTTTTCGGTTTCATCTCGGTTTTTTTGTATCGTTTTGGTCGTTTTTCAATTTCGGTTTAGTTTCGTTTCAGTTTTTTTTGTTTCGTCTGTCGGTTCGGTGTTTTTGATTCGTTTTGGTCCGGTTTTTAACATGCATTTAGTTATTTTATGTTTCCTTTTGGTCAGTTTTTCAGTTTCAATTCGTTTTTTTTTGTTTCGTTTCAGTCGTTTTTCTATTTCGGTTCACTTTCATTTCGGTTTGTTTGTTTCGCTTTGGTCGGTTCAGTGTTTTTGTTTTGTTTTTGTCAGGTTTCAGTTGCAT